>NC_135561.1:7556231-7588731 GCF_964340395.1 Glandiceps talaboti
AACGTGTATACATCCCAGATAGCACACCTGTGGTGGGCCAACGTTGGCCCAACGAAAGTAGATCAGTTGGGCCAACGTCAGGAACTGAGGTTGGCCCAACGTCGTTTTGTCCGTCGGCCCAACGTTGGCTCACTGGTGGCAAGAAATAGGTTGGTACAACGTTGGCCCAACTTTGGACACTGGCAAGGTTGGCCCAACGTTGGCCCAACAGTGGCAAGAAATAGGTAGGCACAACGTTGGCCCAACTTTGGCCCAACATTGCTAATTGGTGGTAAGGTTGGCCCAACGTTGGGCCACTGTTGGCCCAATGGTGCTTCACTGCATAATGGCAAGCTGCCCACAGATCTATCAGAGATTCCATACAGGGCTGAATGTGATTCAAATACACTAAACAAGACACAAAATATTGGATTTTATCAAATATTTATTGCTAGTGTACAAGTAATGATATTACACAGTTCCCGCTTTTTTTTTCTTTTCTTTTTTTGAATATTTGGAAATATCTAAAACTTATCTTAAATGTAATTGTGTGTGGAATGTATGACATCTTGCTAACAGAGTTCAAAGTAATAAAGGCTGTAGACATGGCAGAATTTATAATAAAATGGTTGCCCTATGGACAATGTCTCCTCACACCAACTTTGAATGCTAAAAATACCACCAATGGTGTTGTAGCACAACTGTACAATGTACTGTTTTGAAAATATTTATTCGCATGGTGAGCATGCTAGGTATACATGTTCATTTGGTGAACCACACTTTCTTGACCCCAAAGACTGTATTATGTATGTAGCACAGAATGAACCTGTTTAATCATAGAGAGTATTTTTAAAACAGTGTTTCCAAGCAACCTTAAACAGAGGGTAATCTTCATGCAATTGACATTGACATGTGAAGTAGCCCATAAAAGATTTAATGATTTTATTGCATCTATAAAACTATAACTTTTCATTTTGCATGAGTTTCACACCCAGAATCACATTTGTTGATGCAAAATGCACATCTGTGATGCAATCATTTTGATTTTGTCCAAATGTTTTTGAAGAAAATCTGCAAGAATAACACTTTCAGAAACATCTCCCCAAGTTTCAGTCTCATTGACCAAGTTCTTTTTTAGATATAAGTTTTTGACCAAAAATGAACATTTTCCCACCTAATTTGCATATCACTCATGAAATCATAGTATGCTTAGTATTTCTTTGTCTATACACCCACAGATGCATCCCTGTTAAATTTCAGCCCAATCTGCTGAGTAGTTTTGGAATTATAGCGTTTTGACCAAAAAGACACATTTTTAGCCCTAATTTGCATATTACTGAGGGAATCATCATAATCTTAATTTACTCACCCCTAAGAATGTCCCCACCAAATTTCATGCCAATCTGCGTTGTAGTTTTGGAGTTTAAGTTTTTAGACCAAAAATCACATTTTTTGACCCAAAACCCATATCTGTGATACTATCATTTTCATTTGAACAATTTCCCAACTAGATACCAGAAGTAACATGACCACCAAATATCAAAGCCATCGGTCCAGCAGTTTTTTGACTTTAAGTTGTTTACAGACACACACAGACATACAGACAGACAGACACTTTGCCATCCCTATAGCACTACTGAACCTCAGTTCAGTTGTGCTAAAAATCACTCTTGTTCATCATCACTTGAGTCAAGGTTCAGGTTAAGAGCCTTGAACTTCCTTGCTTGCTCTCTATCTCTTTCTGCAAATAAAGAAGTAAAATTTTAGGCAGTCATGTTTTGTTGATTTTAAATCATAGGTGTTTTCTCAGACTCCAGCATGTGAGTCAAAATTAAGTCATTTACACATGTAAACTGCCAGATACTGAAAAAAGATAAAATTATTACCAATATTTTTAACTGTTACAGCATATCTTCATGGCTGACAAGGTAAAAATTAAATGTTTCTATGTCAAACACTTCACGAGACCTTCAATTATAGTTTCAATAGTAAAACATGAATTTCCTGAAAGCAGGGACAACATTTTGGAGGCTGGTTTCAACACACTTCCTCTTTCACAGTTACAACTTACAAAGTGACAAGTCAACTGATTGGAAAAATATATATGCACCATAAAGAAATGAGTATTTTGAAGTCAGGCTGACATCTGTGATCTTGATTTAGTTCACTGAGGTCATGAATATTTTTTGATATGACACTATAATTGTACCTTTTTGCTTTTCTGCCCTCTTTTTTCGACCCCCATCCCGGTCGCTGGCATACTTCAGCCAGTTCTTGATGGCTGCCTCACAGTCAGCCTCCTTTACATTAGACTGTTTGGCTGCATCTGGAATGGCAAATGTTGCATGAGATTTCGATTCATTACTGATTTTTTTTTTTTTTTAATTTCTTTGATCCCTGGCTAGTGCCACTTTTTTGAGACATATCATAATTTGGATGGTATAATTTTTATGAATATCACTCTAAAAGCTTTTGTCAAATTATTTGGCACCATGAGAGAATATAGAAGTCCATCACTTGTGCCTCTTACAATCCTGGGGTTAATTAGGATTATTTATAATGTACTGCATTACTCTGGTATACTCATTTCATTACCTTGGTTAATAAACTAATAAAGTAAAACTGAATATCAATGTGAGCAGCACTGTGAAAAATAAATAATAATACAGAATTCGCCTTGCAGAGACATTATCCCTCTGTTAGGATACATGCAAAATCTTAATTGAGAAATTACCTTTGATAATTGTTGCAATACTCAGTTGTGAAAGGGCATGTTTTTTTAGTTTCCCTTTTCCCAGCCAGTTGTAGATCGTGGATAATGATTGAGAGAACATGGCCACCATTATCCTCTCCACCACATCCTTGGAAGAAACACCTCCCAAGGTACTGAGATGGCGTACCTGGAATATATAATTGAAAGAGTGTACAGGAAACATATAAGTAGCAGAAGACTTTAACCATGTTATCATGTTATCATAACACTGCAGGGTTGCAGAAGACTTTAACCATGTTATCATAACATTGCAGGGTTAAGTTTTATGTTGGAAATACCCCAGTATATAATTTTTTTTCATTTATTTGTTGATTTATATATTTATTTTTATAGCAGTACGGTGATAAAGAGGTCCATTCATTTATTCAAAAAATGCAAGACAATATATATATATATATATATATATATATATATATATATATATATATATATATATGTATATATATATATATATATATATATATAAATATATATATATATATATATATATATATATATATATATATATATATATATATATATATATATATATATATATATATATATATATATATATATATATAAATATATATACTTAATTTAGTCCCAGACAAGAGGGGGAGGGGGGGGGGGTTTAGGGCTGGGGTAAAAGATAAGCCGACATAAACTATTTTGAATGTGAATGGTTCAACCGACTTTAGGACGTCCTCGGTGTTTGACTTCAGCATAGAAGCACTGAACACGCACACACAACCCATTCTGTATCATTCAATTTCTACGTCCCTAAAGTAACCCCTTCCTACCATACCCTACGGTGTTGTCCACTCCAAAGGGCACTTTCATGAACATCGATATTAAGTATGTGTTCTTTTCGACTGTTCTCCCTGGTCGTCTTGATCTATTCTGTATAATTTGTTCATTATTTTCTTCACTTGAGTTTCTAAGTTTATTAAAATGGCCCTGGTTTACAAAGTTCAACCTTCTTGAGCAACAAATGTAGGAATGGTAGAAAGAGAGAGAATATGGCTTGTTTGATGGTTTGAGTGGAGTGAGGGCACTTTGGCTTTGGATCAAAAGCCTTACCACCTTTCGTGTATGAACCCGAACTAACTCCAAGCCGTGATTTGTTTTGGCTTAACAGATTAATCCTTATGTCGGCCCTGGGCCACTTTGGTTTTGAGTGTGAACGAGGTATAAGTAAAAAAAAAAAACCCAGAGTACGACTACGTTCACACTCAAATCCAAAAGTGGCCCAGGGCCGACATAAGGATTAGCCTGATAAGCCAAAAAATGTTACGACTCGACTTACATTCATGAAAGGTTTTTGCGTTTGACCCGACCTAACATTCCAAAGTCATAGCACCCTCATTCCAACGTAATGGCGGCCGTCGGACAACCACAAGCAAGGTTGTTCTCTCTCTTTCTTTTATTCTTACGCTTTTTACACTCAAGAAGGTCGAACTCTGTTAAACAGGTCATTTCGCTAGATTCAGAAACTTCAGTGAAGAAAATGACGGACAGATTACATTAAACAGGTCAAGACGAGCGCGATATCAACGACAAAGGAGGAGAACAGTTGAAACAAACACATAACCTTGTGGATGTTCATGAACGTGCCTTCAACCATAACAGTGAATCACACCCTTTCGAGTTGACAATGCAGCAGGGTCTGGTGGGAAGAGGTTGCTTTAGCAACTTGGAATGACTTTTAAGTTGGGTTTAGGTCAGGTTAACCATGCACACTCAACTTATGTTATGTCGACTTAACTTTAAGTCGGTTTGAGACCGGGCCTAAACCCACCCTTTGTCTGGGACTAAATTAAGTCGGCCCTGGGCTGACATAGTGCGTTCACATTAGAAATGTTTAAGTTGACTTAAAGTTAAGTAGGCCCGACACCGGTTTAACTGCCTAAGTGTGAACGTAGTATACACCTACCACCAAAGCAAGATATCTATAGTTAACTTGATAAACACTGCAAAGCACAGCAGGTATAAAAGGGGAAATATTTACATTACTTGGTATGACAGATAAGCACACATACCACACACACTTTTGCCAGTGCAGATAAAATTCTATGATATCCCACGCCCAAGAACCATGGCTTCCACCAATTATGGGAATTCCAATAATGGTTACATGATAATAATTTAGATGCACATAGTATGTGGCAACAACACAGAAAGCAGTCTTCTTAAAGTTAAGCACAATGATCCTAAGTACAATACCTGGAACCCTTAACCAAGATACATACCTAGTACTAGTATATCACTTAAAAAACCTTCTGAAAGGAATTCAGGAGTCCTTTAATTATAGTGATAGCCAGTCTGGATCACTAGGGATTTGAAGCCTTTTGATCAAAACATGTTTAATAGTCACGTAAAAATTAAAAAGAAAAGTTAACATTAAAAATCTTAAGCATTTCTAAACAGGTTTTCATTGGAATAAATTTCTGCCCAATCTGATTAAAATCCGATGTGGTGAAAGCGGCTAGATGTACTTATTTACCTCTATTCATCGTGTTGTGTCGTTTGTTTTGTTCGGAGTGATCGCCGCCTTCCCACATCTGAACCGGTGTAATCTACAATCCCGTTTAAATCTCGCGCTTTTGAATAGCCAATTAGGACGAGTGTTACGTTGGCAGCTTCAAACACTGGAGAAATTGATGGATGTTTTGCAAACAGCAGGACACCACTTCCCATTAAAGGCCATTCCAAAGATTAGATCGGATGAAGTAACCATTTTCACTGGGTCGCAACATTGCAATTCAAATTGTAAAACATTTAACTGTCTCTGCAAAACATAGTTTCAACTAGAAATTGTATTTACCAGTTCTCATGCGTTTTAGCCTTCAAGTTGTTTATGTCGAGTCTATATATTCGCACGCTTCCGTAATTTATACAATTTGATTTTGACTGTGACATCGCACCGCGACAGTGACGAACACGTTGACCACGCCTTTGACATAAATGTTTCAACTATCATCTACAAACATCTACAAATCCGTTTGGAATTACTAAACTATTGCTGAATAATTATTTCAGGCGACCGAACTTTTGATTTTCACGTTAATAGAAGGATTGAATCAACATCAGTCGAACGAGCAACTTGTTGCTAGTGTCGAAATAAACATTCGCAATACCACGCTATCTACGACAATTTAGTCCAAGTTTAGAGGTCACTTCACGTCATGTCAAACATGTGACATCTCATCGGTAATTTCCGGATTTACATTCGTATTAGTTTCACGTTATACCCCAACATGGCCTAACTTAGAACCTTCGTGTAGGTGGATTTTGGCAACTTCCTCCCCACATAGACTATTCAAATCAATTATCATGAAGGTACGTCCTTTAAAAGTTGCGACTACGATTGAACGATCGGCTCTGATCATGTGCACGTACCTACTGTGCCTTCGTTAACTTTCGTTGACAGACAAGATCACATGACGTTATAATTACCTACGTATATGTAGTGGAGTGCCGTATTCAATTGTGTACTATGAATCGCATCGCGTCTAAACAGCTACCCGTCTAGTCTAGAATTTGGCATTAGGTAATCCTAAAACTTAAAGCTATATAGGACGTTTTAAAAACCAAGAGTTGTCGTACAAGTAAATCCTAGTCGCACGAAATTGGTTGACACGTGCGTTCGTCACGTACCATCATTTATAGTTGTGATGACCGAACAAACAGAAAAACAGTCTCTTGAATTCAGGAACTTCTGTTTAGGTGTGGGTGAATAATAAAATCATGTTTTCGTAGCATTCATGTGGTTGTTTTTGTCATTCATTAATTGTACACCACTCCCTTGTCAGCTGGGTTACTTGGCCATACGGTTATTTTAGAACAACATGCATCTCACTCCGTGTATTATGTCGGCAAAGTTTCTGACTGTCATTTTCAAGAGTAGTAAAATAGCATTGCCTCTTTTGATTCCATCTTACATATTCTTAGTATGAATTAAATATCCCTGTAGGCTGTAGTGATTTTGACGCACGCGAAAAACGACAATCTTACCCCCCCCCCCCCTTCAAGGAATTACGTTTGTATAATAAAATAAAATGTATGAAAACCATGTATAATAAAATAAGTAGTTGACTCGCTCATACACACATGGTGCCATTTCCTTCAAGTCGAAAGTCTACCTCAGGATCAAATACACATGATGGCTACAAAGAGTAACTACGGCCCGGCTGGGTGCCTACTAAAGGCTTCACTGTGTATATGACAAGAATCCCCCTGCCTGTTAGACTAAACATGATAACTTTAATTTGACGATGCGTCGGTGGTGGCAACTGTATCTCTAAATGATTTTGAAAGAAACGTGCTGATTGGTTGAAAAATCCTTACAATATTGTCCACGTTCAATGGGATTGTAGATTACACCGGTTCAGATGTGGGAAGGCGGCGATCACTCCGAACAAAACAAACGACACAACACGATGAATAGAGGTAAATAAGTACATCTAGCCGCTTTCACCACATCGGATTTTAATCAGATTGATTTCTGCCCTGCTAATACATTCAATAACCTATGCTCTTGCATTAAGAGCATTAAGACAGTAACGCAATATCTAATATTTTTATCTCCATTCTAACTTAAGCTGTAAATCTGTTTCTGAAAATTATCCCTGAAAACAAAATGATCCAAAATGTTCAAATGCATCAACTTACTAGTCGCTTTGATTTTTCTTTATCTTGGAGGGTCTCCTCCACAGCAGTCACATCGGCTTCTGATTCCATCGGAAGACGGAAGTCCTCACTGATGTCAATGTCTACATTGACCTGTTGCTGCTGCCTCACCTTAAGGGACTTTAGCAGCAGAGTATTCTGCTTGACCTGCTGCCTAATCTCACTGAACACCAGCAGTACTGTTTTCAAAGTTCTACAAGGAAAATATTTTAAGTTACACCACCTTAATCAAAATATATCAGGTTATATCATCTACGGCCAAAAAAGATCACTTAGCCTTGTTAAAGGTTATTAAGGATATACATGTAGACTACAACTAATAAGAACTGCAGACTGTTATGGTTCAGTTGAAAATAAAAACATGTTATACCCAATAAACTATATATTATCTTGAAGCTTTGGATCTCCTCTATTCACTTCTGTATTGAATATGTTTAATTAAAAAGTGAAAGTGGTCAGTGTGAATGGGAGAAAATCAAAGGTGGTCGAATATCTTATCATCTTTTATTTACACAATACAGAGAGCACCTGAAAATGAAACATATACCACTCAATTCATGCTGCCCAGGCCCAAAAAACAGTGTCTCTGATTTTTGTTTACACTCTCCGTTTTTACTGTACATCATTTTAGTCCAGACACCCAATGTAAACAAACTTGTTTTTATCATAGCTTATCAACCAGGTCAGTAAAACAAAATCCCAGACACAGTTTTGGGGGCAGTGGCAGGCCAGATCGAAATTATTTTCACGAGTGATGTGGTTTCTTCACTCGTGAAAATAATTTCGATCTGGCCTGCCTGCCACTTGGAGGCTGTGGGGTTCTGTCATATTCTTTACATTGAAAGCTCCAAATTAAAGTCTTGAGGCAGCAGATTTATGAAGGGATGGGCCAGGACAATACACAAAGGATGAATTTAGCCTGGTCTTTCATTATCTTTTCTTAATGTTAAACCTTTTTGCAGCTGCAGACCTTGTTTGTGCCTCAAGAGCTCCCTGTAATGTGGCAGATAGTTTTGCAATAGCAAATTTGTAAAGAGAAATGGTAAGGGGTTGGTTACTGGACCAGTTGAGAATAAAATTTCTCAATATGCTGATGATACTAATTTTCCTATTCAACCTACACTTGGTTCATTTAATGCTTTGATTGATATTCTAGACAAGTTTTCTTCGATCTCAGGGCTAAAGCCTAATTATAAAAAACGTAAAGTATTGCGTGTTGGTTCATTAAAGTATAGTAATTTCAAAATAAATACAACACATCCCCTAGAATGGACTGATGGGGCAGTAGATGTCTTGGGTGTACATATCCCTGTTGATTTATCACATTTAATCGATGTAAATTTTTACTCTCGGCTTGAAAAGGCGAGGAAAATATTGCAGCCATGGCAGGGCCGGGGTCTAACCCTATACGAGAAAGTGTCTCTCATAAAATCTTTGGTTGTTTCACAGTTTACATATTTGTTTGTCTCTTCCATCTCCAACGCTTAATTTTTTTAAAGATTACAACTCCTTGGTTTTTAAATTTCTTTGGGAAGGTAAGCGAGAATGGATAAGGAGAAATAGTATATATAAAGAGTACGAAAATGGCGGTCTTAATCTGACTAACCTTGAAGTTTTTAATAAATCTTTGAAAGCTTCATGGTTCCTTAGAATTATAAAAAATGATAGTTTATTTTGTAGTAAATGGTATAACTCAATTCTTGATGAGATGGGAGACCCCTTTTTAAAGTATGCTAATCTTGACAGCCAAGACTATAATACCACTCAGTTTTTTTAAAGGAAATTATTTTATCATGGCTGCAATATAATCATACATCTGTTAATAACTTTAGAGACATTTGTTGTCAATTGATTTGTAACAATTCTTATATAAGAGTTCACGATAGTCCTATTTTGTGGAAGAATTTTTTGACTAATGGTGTTGTTTTTATCAATGATATTTTAGACACTGATGGGAAGCTGTATTCATATGAGAATTTTTCTAGAATCTATGGCATTATTTGTACTCAAATTGAATATAATCAATTAATATCAGCTATACCCTTACCATGGAAACAATTATTTAAAAGAGACAATGGTGGAAAATTATTGGTATGTACACCTGTTTTTCGTAATAGAAAGTGCCTAACGCTTGAGAAAACAAGTCTTTGTCAAAGACATAGCCCCTCTCAAAAACAATTTGCTGTAGTAGCAAGAAGGGATCTTGTTGCTACTATTGAAATGGAAGGTATTGTTTGAACATGAAATAAAGTTACAGATTTAAATGTTAGAGTACTTTGAAATTTAGTTGCATGTAAATTGTAATGCATGAGGAATGATGTATAGAAAACACAAGTATGATATGTGTGTGTGAGTGTTAAAAGAGAGGAGCAAAGATAATTGATAGAATAAGTTTGCTATAACAATATGAGATCTGCATAGCGATATACATGTGTACACGTACACTTGGACAAGTCTGTGGTTTTTTGACGTTGAAGATGAAGGTCAAAGTCAAAATTCAATGTGTCATTAGAAAGGTCATCATTGATAACATGGGTGAAGAAAGATGAATGGGGTCTGGGTCTGTATCTGTTAAGCCTCAAGCTGTGCGCATCTCTCTGTAGTTGGTCTGATCGTAGCTTCATCTCGAAAATATGGGTGCCATTTCGATGTTGTCGCGACCATTGTGAAATAAAGTGACGTGCATATGCAGATTACAGCATCTGACATCTGTACCTGCATAGTTTGGTTGAAATTGCCTTATGCATATGTACTTAGGCAATACTATGGCTATTTGACCTTGGAGATAAGGGTCAAGGTCAAAGGTCAATGTGTCATTAGAAATGTCATCATTGATAAAATGGGTGAAGACATATGAATGGGGTCTGTATCTGTTAGGCTTCAAGTGTTAATAGGCAAAATGTGAATATTTCTGACAAATATGGCTGTCATTTCGCTGTTGTCGCGACCATTGTGAAATGAAGTGACGTGCATATGCGGACTATTGTATCTGACATTTGTACCTGGTTTGGTTGAAATTGCCTTATTCATATTAAAGATATGGCTGCACATGGACGGAAGCACGCACGCACACACGGACGGACGGGACCCAACGTAGTAGCCCCCGTCGGACTTTGTCCGAGGGGGGGCTAATTAACAGAGATATATACAAATATTTTTTGTACACACAAACTCCAGATGATATCCCTGTACATATTGTTTGCTATTGGCATGACATATTAGATGAAATTTTTCCTTTGAACAATTTATTTATAATGTTATACAAAATAACAATTTGCACTAAGCTGCGTAGTTTTCAATATCGATTGATAATGAAGATTTTGCCGGTGAATAAGTTGTTATTCTCTTGCAAAGAAACTGAAGAAGATTATTTTCATTTCTTTTGGGATTGTCGTTATGTTGCTTCATTTTGGAAGTCTCTAAGAGAATGGTTTCACTCGATAACGAAAAAATATTTGCCTATCAATGCTATATATTGTATTCTGGGTGATCCCCAAAAAGATGCTGACATACTTACAAATTTCTTTACTTATTAGGTCGATATTTTATATTTAGGTGTAAATATTCTGATAAGCTACCTCATATTTCTGTTTTTAGGTTATATGTTAAACAAATTTTCAATATCGAAAACAAATAGCTATATCAACTGATAAATTACAAAAACATTTGAAGAAATCGGACAATTTTCATAATATTTTTGAAGTGTAGGGTGATTACTTTTCCTGTGATGTGTATTCTTTTCTTTGTGCTGTACTTTTTGTGTTGTGTACTGAAAATAAATAAAAATTAAAAAAAAAAGAAAGAAGAGAAATGATAAATTATTGATGGAGTTTTATTATACTGAGCTAAAAGATACCCACCACCTAAATGCATAAACATCATATTGTTGCAGTATTTATACATAGTAAGTATTAAATGTAACTAATAATTGTAATCTTACTTACCTTTCTGTTGAATCTGTTGGATATTGATCTTGTCCAAAACCATCATTCAGCCTCTCATCCATATCAAGAGTCCTGTCAATTGAAAGTTTTTTTATTGTTTAGTTGTAGGATTTTTTTTCATAAGACATTTCTGTTCATATACAAGTAATAGTCATTCAACTGTATGCAAAATTGACAGACTGTGTTACACTCTTAGAAAAAATAACCTTGGTCTAAAACCTCTATCAAAGAAATATAATATCCCTATGGGTGTGCGAAATACTAACAATATTATGGACAAATATACAGACATAAGTGGCCAAGCATAAAGATGGTGCACACACATGATACTTGTTTGCTACAATGATGCAGTTTCATTCAAGACTTGCTGACAATATATGTTATTAGCTTTGTTTTCCTTTCCATACCTTGGAGGGAGGGGAGACAGTGACCTGGAAGACCCAGGAGTTGGTGGTGGAGACCTTCCATTGCAGATGTTGCTGGTACTGTTGGTCACCTCTTTGTTCGAGTTTGCTCTTTCTTTTCCAAAACTTGGAGGGAGGGGAGACATTGACCGGGAACACCCAGGACTTGGTGAAGGAGTCCTTCCCTTGCTGTTACTGTTGGCACTGCTGCCTTTCCCCCAGGAAGGTACCAGTGGCCTTGTTTTTTCGCTGCAAATTAAAAAAATCAGTATGAGGTAATGATGCTCTTTGCACATATTAACCCTTACAGTGCTGGATTATGGTGCTGATCCTGGACTACAACTTTTGTTCAAATATTTTTGTTGGAGCAAATCCTTGATAGGATTTGCTCCTACAAAAAAGTATTTGAACAAAAGTTGTAGACTGGACCGGATAAAAGTTGCCAAAGTCAATATTTCCATTGAAATTTGAAATAAATGAAAACATGTAAGGCATAAAAATGGTGAGAAATTCAAAATTAGGAATGGATATATACGGGATATGAACTGTAAGGGTTAAAGTCCTCCATTCAAAATTAGGAATGGATATATACGGGATATGAACTGTAAGGGTTAAAGTCCTCCATTCAAAATTAGGGATGGATATATACGGGATATGAACTGTAAGGGTTAAAGTCCTCCATTCAAAATTAGGAATGGATATATACGGGATATGAACTGTAAGGGTTAAAGTCCTCCATTCAAAATTAGGAATGGATATATACGGGATATGAACTGTAAGGGTTAAAGTCCTCCATTCAAAATTAGGAATGGATATATACGGGATATGAACTGTAAGGGTTAAAGTCCTCCAGATCTGTTTGAAATGCAAAGGAATGTGAAATTTCTTCAACCACACATATCCTTGAATAAATGCAAATTTTCACCCTTGATTTTTATGTGTTATATCTGCAGCATTTCATGATGTCTGATTTTCTAGCCAGTTCTTAATTTTGCAATACCAACGATGATAATTCAGAGGTATTTTTGGTTCTTTTAATTTCTTCCTATTTGAACTGCATTCTCTTTGGAATAATAATAATAATAATAATAATAATAATAATAATAATAATGATAACAATAATAACAATAACTTTGTGCATAAAATAATACATATATACATATAAGATACCCTACCAGGCGTGAAAGCTGTCTGTATGGCTTTCTTAATTCAGTGCCATGAATACATGGTATTTTTTTAATTATTTCATAAATACAGCCATATTCTCCACAGTGTGACGTAATACAGGACAAAAAGAAACACCCGTATACCCCCTGTTCTACAGGAACTACTTTGAGAGTGCATATATTTCGCCGGGATATTTCGTAATACATGTACTCAAATCACTGCCGGTACAGTGTAGTTTATGTTTTTCTTGCAAACAGTGGCATGTCGGCAATATTTTATTTAGATTGGGTAGAACATTATCAATGTTATAAAATTTTATTGAGTCTAGAAGTGCATATGACATTCGTTTCGGCTGCCGGATTCAGTTGACGGTACGGAGCCCAGCTGACGCAGTGACAGCACTGCACTGTAAATTTCTGATATGCGCTGTCGTTTAGATGTCAATATCTAATAATTTAGACCGAGAGTAATGATTCTACGAACTATCAATGTAAATATCTCAAGAAATTTTCTTGTGACATACTTGCGATGATTTGTTTGTAATCAAAACATCGGAAGTCGGAGACCAAACGAAAAGTGAGCAGCTGTATCAGCGCGAGACGGTCAGGTCATCACATTAATTTGCATATGACCTCATAATGTTTTTGTTTTTTCGCTGACACATATATAGTTCGATAAAACATCCCAATTATAATTTGTGATCTAGTTTCAAAAAAATATTGTTATATTTATCGCTTTGTTTATGAGATAAATATATAATCCCATGGTACCCACGTTAGTGTTACGTCATAATTCTACTCGTAGGATGGGCAGACTTTTATAAATTCTCGCCTACGGCTCGAGTTTATATCAGTCCGCCCATCCTAATCGTAGAATTATGACGTAACACTAACTTGGATATCATGGGATTATATATAAATAGGTGTGCAAATACTGGGTTGATTTTACCTGTTTCCTGACACCTTGAACAGCTTTTGTTTTTTTCTTTCCTCCAAGTCTTTCCTACCGTCTTCATCGTCACCCCCGTCACTGGAGTCGTGATCACTGGGAAAATGCTTTGGTCGTTTACGCCTGTTGAAACAAAAGTTTCGTATGTGAAAAGTAAATTATCATTCACTAGGCTTGCGAAATCTGGATAAGATGAGGTCTTGTGGTGCAGGATGCCTATGTATTTGATTAAAAAAAAAGGCCAACCCAACTTTTCATTAGTAGAAATGTGTAGAGGAAATTTTTCAAGGATTTTTTTTTTCATGCTTGCATCGATCTCTTTTATTTACTGGATCTATGATTCAACAAAGAAATCAAATTGACATGGCCCTAGTCAACACTTCATTTCAATTATTGTATAATTTTGTTGACTGACACTGAGAGCAATACGGTACGTTTGTTCCCTCAGGACTAGCCAGTCACACCAAAACAGTCTCATTTCCTCCGAGGGCATAGCCCAAGGGGAAACAAGACTGTTTTGGTGTGACTGGCTAGTCCTGAGGGGAACAAACATACAACGTTGCATGAATAATGTCAGTCGACATGTGTTTTATAACACACCAAACAAGAATCAGAAGTTTCGCTGCCAATACTGGTTGCGGCTGCAGACAAGAAAGCCATTGTTTACAAACAATTGTTGGGCTATGCAAATGTCGTTTGCATGCACACGCATGAGATGACGTTGTTACCAGGCAACAATTGATGGTCATGTTTCCCTTGGGGAACATTACCACGTACTTTTTGACTGGTACGTCATTGATCGTGGAACAGCGCGATATGATTCTGATCACGTGGTGTGTCATTGACCAATAGCAATGCATATTAGATATGATCATGAGGTCTGGATAGGATGACATCTTGTGTTATAAGATAAGTTGTAGACTGCCTAAGATTCCTATGTTTGTGATAAGGCCCAGCTAAAAATTCATGATTGACATTTTTTGTACAATACATAAAGTTGGCTTTACAGCTCTATACCTCCGTCTTTGGTCCTCTTCAGAGGTGGCAAGGTCACTGAGGCCATCTTCTGCCTTTTTACAGGCCTTGCGTGCCCGCTCAAAGCTCTCTATATTGACAGGAAAGATACATATCATGTCTCAAAGAAGTCACAAAAAGGGTACTTCAGGAATATATTTCATAAATGTATATTATCAGTCTAAGAGTAAAATCTCCACACCAATTAAGATATGTCTCTTTCCTAATTTTTAGGGTCTAGAAGAACATTGGAGGAACATTACTCCCTCCCTGTGGATATTCAGTCACCATAATGGATATAATTCTTAATTAGTAAATTAATTATTAAAAACTGGAATTTACTAATATTCAATTTTCAGCATTAGTAAATTTTACATAAGAATATAAAAGAAAATGTCAAATGTTGGCATATTTTTACAGAGTTTTGCTGTTTTACTAATAAATAAAAAAAAACAGAGAAAACCCAGCAAATCTCTTGATTTATCACACTAAAGTGACCGGTGGTTTATGGAACCTTCCCATATATATCATTGCATTTGGAGGATAGCCTTTTTGTGGAAAAAAAACCCCAACCTCTCCCCTACCCCTCCAAATAAAATAAAATAAATACAGGATCCACCATACTAATACATAATGATTGTCCCCTTATAGTTTTAACAACAACCACACTCAATGATTACTTGACCCCATACTGCCCACACACATTGCACAAGTGGCTAAACGTCACACACAGGTATGCAAAATATACAACATAAATTGTTCCATTACACATATTTATACCCCCAATCATACATATACTTCAAGTACAAAAACTTCACAAGTGCAAAAAACATACATTTTTCTGAACACCAGTCGTTCAGGTGCAAACGTCCATGCCTTCACATCGAAAATGCCATGTTATGTTATTGTTCCGAGTATAGAATTGGAGCTCACAATCTGGTGCAAATGATGGCAACAATGTTACATTTGTATGACGTAAAGGATCGCGCGGAAACAAAATTTAAACACGAGGAGGGTGAATGGAACAGACACGGTTATTTCGTGTCCATTTCCATGGTGACCCCCATACGCGTTCCGAGACAGCGGGATCACATACAATCGGCTCTGTAAGACGAACGCATCAAGTTATACCTTACCCAATCACATAGAAATTTAGTTTATTGTATTGGTATTACTATTTGGTATGTTTTTGTTTCGTGATAATTGAAAATATTGATGAAAAAGGCATTAATATTGTGTATTGTACGCTACTGATCACAGTGCGATCATTCTCGCGCCCATGCTATCAAATGTGCACGTTGAACTATACATACCATGTTTCGCAATTTCTGTCGTCTTATTTAACAATCTAGACAATTAAACATATTCATGGTCATTTTGACAGTAATTATGTAAGATAAATATACTCACCAAGATGAAAACAAATCCTAAAACGCTTAGTAAACGAGATGACGAGTTGGCGGCAGTCAACCAGAAGACACTTCTTATCTTGAGGGCGTGCTATACATTCGCATCGTAACAATCACGTGATCACCCTGTCGACAGCGCAGGTTTATAGCTCCATGATATGGTTGAGCTGACGGTGGCATTCGGCAAGTTAAAACGATTGTTTTAGTCGTTATTCTTGTGAAATAAAGACTCATTGATGCTTCCCAACTACGGCAAGTATTGAAAAATGACAACACAACGCATTTTATATGCTTTCAATTATCAACGTCATGCATGTGCCGACGTCGGGAAAACGTTGACACACCGACCCAATATTCACACATTCATATCGTGACAATCACGTGAGCACCAAGTCGCAGGGTATGTTGCATGGTTGAGCCAACGTTGGCCCGACGGTGGCATTCGGCAAGTTAACACGGTTGTTTTAGTCGTTATTCTTGTGAAATAAAGCCTCACTGGTGCTTCCCAACTACGGCAAGTATTGAAAAATGACAACACAACACATTTTATATGCTTTCAATTATCAACGTCATGCATGTGCCGACCTTCTGCCGACGTCGGGAAAACGTTGACACACCGACCCAATTTTGCCGACGTCGGGCCGTCAGTGTGGTGTTATCTGGGACAAATAGACCAAATAGACATGGAAAACAGTAGGCTACAAAAAGTGTATGTGTAGAAAGAAGAAAAATTGTGAATAGATTGAAGGAATCCAATGTAGTGAAGTTTGGGTAGGGATAATCAAATCAGTCACCTGTTATATATGAATGTTCTAATTTTGTCTTCACAGTTATTGATGGTGCATGGGGCAATTGGGGTTCCTGGTCTGTTTGTTCAGAGAGTTGTAATGTTGGATACCAAAGCCGTACAAGAGAGTGTGATGATCCACCTCCTGGTGATGGTGGAGATTATTGCCCTGGGTATGACATTGATTACCAGAAATGTGAAACACAACCATGCCCAGGTAAGTTACTACCCATTCTATGTTATATTCTCTGTCTGTCTGTCTGTCTGTCTGTCTGTCTGTCTGTCTGTCTGTCTGTCTGTCTGTCTGTCTGTCTGTCTGTCTGTCTGTCTGTCTGTCTGTCTGTCTGTCTGTCTGTCTGTCTGTCTGTCTGTCTCTGGCTTTACCTACATGTCTTTGTTTGTTTGTTCGTTTGTCTGTCTGTCTGTCTGTCTGTCTGTCTGTCTGTCTGTCTGTCTGTCTGTCTGTCTGTCTGTCTGTCTGTCTGTCTGTCTGTCTGTCTGTCTGTCTGTCTGTCTGTCTGTCTGTCTGTCTGTCTGTCTGTCTGTCTGTCTGTCTGTCTGATTGATTGATTGATTGATTGATTGTTTATTTGTATTTGTGTGTGTGTGTGTGTGTGTGTGTGTGTGTGTGTGTGTGTGTGTGTGTGTGTGTGTGTGTGTGTGTTTGTGTGTTCTGTATAATGTGTGAGTCTTAAGCCGGGTGCATTTGTCTCTCTGTCTCCGCACTTTGGTTCATTTCACCCTTCTCTTATTGACCCTTTTCCTCACTCAGCAAATCGTTTTCCATATTTTAAGCATACATGTCTTATTATAATAGTTTGGTCAATGTGGAGTTCTGTACCCTGTGTACCAAATGAGGGATCAATTTCTCTTGGCATCCGTACAAGGACACGGCAATGCCTTTATGGTGGAATCCAAAGTGTAGATGAAGGATGTATAGGATCAACCACAGACACTGTCAAATGCCACGTCCGTGCCGTCAGTAAGTATACTAAACAGCTTGTGTATATCACTTCATAATCATGTGTCGTACACATGGCAACAATGAGCTATATCATTTTAATGAAACCAATTTAGTTAATTGAAGGTAACGTATATCAATTATTCAGTCAGTACACAAATTATTGCTAAAATACATATACTCTGGAAATGACCCATAACCATAGTGTTAATTAGAATTCCTGTTATTACTTTATACTCATGGTGGAATGGTACACAACAAAGTATTAATTTAGAGTGCTGTCAGTTGTTTAAGAGAGAGAGCGACTCCAAACTGAAAGGAATGGTTTCTCTTCTTCTCAATGACGTACTTCCTTTTCGCTAGGCTTGGTGCGCCTGACTGGTTCACCTGTATATGGCGAGGGTCGAGTTGAAGTATTTTTAGAAGAGATTACGAAATGGGGTACAATCTGTAACAAGTATTGGAGCCTAGCCGATGGTCATGTCGTCTGTAAAGATTTAGGATTTCCAGCGGCTAAAGCGGGTGAGTTATCTCATTTATAAATGTCATTTTGGGATTTTAGTTTGTATGGTCTGCGCAATAGTAGCACTTGTCGCTTATACGTCACTTCCGTTTGCATCCTGACGTCACTTCCCCTTTGGAAAGAAAAGTAATTTTCACCTGAAAGATGAACCATTGACGTAACGACGAACAATTTATAAAGACTATCAAAGACTATCAGAATGATGATAATCAATTATCCTGGAACTTAGCATGTATCCCAAAAAGAAACGTTCGACTTTATTTAGATGGCAGAAGGAAACTACCAAACCCAGGGACTTATTGGCACGATAACAGCCATGATTTGTTCAATGCGTGAAAATAAATGCTCTGTACTTTTTTTGGTCCAATTAACTTTGTAAGTAATCGCTGACACATGCCATGATACCATAATTCGTTCATTCACGATAATATATATATATTATAAAAGTGTAGTTACACGGTTACCAAAAGCATAATAAGGAATTATTGTTCGATTTGAATGGTTTGCTATTTTTCTTGCAGTTAATAATATCAACTTTGAACCTGCCACTGACGACGTACCAATAGTTATGAATAAGGTGTTATGTACTGGCAATGAACCTTCGCTTGCTTGGTGTAACTATGGTAGCAGGGAAACAGCTAAAGATTGTACGCATGCGAAGGACGTAGGGGTGAGATGCGTTGTGGGTATGTATTACATGTAAACTGATAACATTTCACAACATTGAATCTAACTTGGTCACACTTTCCATATTTCGTCTCAATTATTGAGGAAAGCGCCTTTTTATCTTCTGTGAGGGAAATTCAATTTCAACAGCCGAGTAAGTTTTGGTAAACATCCTATGAATATTAGTCATTTGCATAATGAATGGTTTTCAATGATTAGCTATTAGCTATGCACGTTTAAAATTCTTTATATACTATGGTATATACCTCAACCACGACGAAGCCCACAAAAGTCACATGTTCTAAAAAGCTTGTTGTTGTAGTTTTTTAGTTTTTGAAAGAGTTATTTGCATATTTAATGACTTTCGGTAATTAGACTATATCTTAGGAATGTACATTTCAAATTCCATATAGTATAGTACATCCACTATGCCATCACAACGGCCACATGGTCTAAATAATGTAATGTCTACTTGATGTAGCCTTTGATTTTTATTAAGTTATTTGCATAATTAATGATTTTCTGTAATTATAGGGTTATATCTTAACAATGACCATTTCAAATTTCATATAATGTGGTACTTACATGAGCCATAATACGCTTGTTGACGTAGCTAGTTTTAAATTTCATAAAACATCCATGTGGGATAGTTATAGCCAGAAGTTTGCTTTCCGATAATGTGTTCCTAACTATAAAAGGCTTTGCCATTAAGGAAGGCATTCAGTTAACACCTGGTTACCGGTTGGTTATGGGTCTTCCGTCATTTTGTTCTACGATCAACGATCTTTTTTTCTCATTATTTCAGTCGTTTTACAACATTGTCTCATTTTGTAATTTCAATTCCAAACTTACCTCCGTTTCAAGATGGTGGATGGGGGCGTTGGTCGTCATGGAGCCTGTGTTCTGAAACTTGTACTTGGGGAGTGCGTACAAGGAACCGGCTGTGTGAGAGCCCGGTACCAGCTAATGGCGGGAAAGACTGTAATGGAACTGTCCCGACAAGTTTATCCTATGAGACTAAACCTTGTCGACGATGGCCCGGCTTATGCAGTGAGAGAATTTTCTGTCATTCGAATACGATTTTATTTTATGATGTTATTTAACGTCATAGCAATTCATCTCAGTGTCATTCATTTCTTTATTCATTCTTTCAACTTTCACATGATTCAGAAAAAAACAAAAAACAAAAAACGTCACGTTAAAACATGGACCCATATCGATTGTTGGTCAATTGTGATTGAATCAAAAGAGTAGTCATTGAAATAACTGCTTTCACATTGAATTCACACTGAAAACGAAAGTTTTTAATTTTGAAAGGTTTTACTTTTGCTGAATGCAGATTAGCACACCGTCTATGTAAATAAATAAATAAATAAATAAATAAATAAATAAATAAATAAATATATATATATATATATATATATATATATATATATATATATATATATATATATATATATATATATATATATATATATATATACTGCATTATTACAATGGTATGTGATGAGCACAGCTATATTTTAAACCCTTTTCTGCTGTATGATATAATGTCCAACCTTTGGTTATTATGCACACGTATTTTTCAATATATAGGATCAGTTTGCTGCACATGTGATCAGCATGTTTCGATATTATACTACTGTAATTGTTTTTCCATCCAAAAAAAATCAAATCGTACAGAGGAGTAAGTAAATAATAATCTAACGCCGACTTTTACTTCAGATTGCAGTGACCTCGGTGAAATTGAGAAGGGCACTGTGTCTGGTGATTTGCATCACAAAGGATTCCGCAATTTTGAATGCGATGGAGGATTTACTTTGGATGGAGAGGAAAAGAGTCAATGCTTCGATGGATCTTGGACAAAGCCTGTGCCAGAATGCAAAAGTGAGTAATGCCCAATTTTATGTTGACCAGTTTCAGATTATAGGATTTCACGATTAAGTATTGATGCATATTAACATGAATTATGTGGGTTATTTTGTGTTTCCTCAATATCTGCAGACTGCATGGGCAGGACAAACACGAAAAAAAGTCCGACGCGGGGGTTGTAAGTGATCAGAAACAACTTTTCTTTTTTGGCTATTACACGTATGTATACAGTTACCACTAGAGGGCACTCTTATCAATATGACACTTTTGAAGTCTTGGGGACTATTGCACAATATCGCGCAAGCTCAACAAGCGAGTATTGTTCCTTTTAATAGCTCAAAATCCCATTCACCCTCCTCCTACACGAACGTTCACAAATGCTACATCAAATCTTCATATCTGATTTAAACTATGATGAAATATATAACATTCGCACCACATTAAAATATCACCAGGAACCCAGCACCATATCTCACATTAGAAATACAAAAAATTATCAACATCTCAGTCGTAAATACAAAAGCTGTTAACATTGCAGGACTGAAATATTATGTCGAAATTTGGTAGAAGTGCGAAAATGAAGTTAAGCAATCGTATTGACGCCAGACCCCCTACCCCCGTAACGAACGAAGTTCTCTTATTGACATCGTCGCAAACCACGGCCTCTTTTACGGCACCGTCCAAAACTCACCGTCAACAGTGTCGGGAAAGAAATAACAGCTCTGGTATGCGAGAATGCTTATTGAGCTTGTGTGACGTTGTGAATCTATACTCTTAGTGCCGGGGCCGGGGATCTGGGTGATTAAGGCGATCGTTTAAGACGCAAATTTCATTGTTGTTATATCTTCCACTGTACATGTACACAATCAGTTGGTTGTAACAGGCCAGTGTTGGACGATGGTACAACAACAGCCCAAAAGAAAACGCCACATGGCAATAGAGTCACGGTGACCTGTGACAGCCTTTTCAGTCCAGAAGATGAAGAAACAACATGTGTCGGCGGAATATGGATACCAGAACCTAAATGTGAATGTGAGTTATTTAATCTTTTTAATGTTGCTTTGTAATATGTTGAGACGGATTGGGATGTTAGCGAGTGGGGTGGTCATAATATAAATATTAAATGGAAGGCTCAAATATGTATTCCATTATTTTGATACTTAGACAAAATTAATTGTTTCCGATAAGCTGACTGACCCTAGTTGAAGCCCCCCCCCCCACCCTACATATTTTTCTTAACATTTCAAACAAAACGATAAGAAAAAACATTGTATTCTTGACATTCATGCACGTCCGTGTTCTTTCCCCAGTAGTGATGTATGTACATATTTCATCAAAGTATCACAGAAGGGATATTCAGACCGATATTTTGATTGGTTTTTGGGTTGAAGCAATAGCTTTCTAATATAAAAACCAATCAACATGATGAAATGAAATGAAATGAAATAAAATCACCTACCCTATTTTGCGAGACCATACTACCGGAAACACACATTTTTGTTGCCTTATTTCAACAGATCCAATGTAAAGATGCAGTTTACTGTTTAGACACTGAAAGTTGCTCAGACCATACCTCAGACGTCATTACATTTACGCCACTCTACTCTGACGTCACACCCTGGTATATGAAAAAGGATATACAGCGAATTTCACATTATCGTTTAGCTTTTTTGTTTTCATACAACCGCGCAGAAACCAAGATACATGAAATGCTACACTTGAACAGGTCTATCATTTCACAGTATATTTCTGAATACTAGTCTTTGCTATGAGGCTGATTTCCGCTCAAAGTACATTAATTTTGACCCGTATATTCTTTTCCTGTAGTAATTTGTAGTGCAGTTGGTGTAGTGTCACGCAAAAAAATATGCATCAGCAAAGAGGAGAAGCCATGGGAAGAAGCCTTGGAGGTGTGTACAACGCATGAAGGCACACTTGTCAAGTTCGATAACAAGCAAAAGCAGAACGCTGTTATTGGTCTGACTGGCACACGAGACTACCCCCTGTGGACTGGACTCAGTGACTTAGAGGCGGTAAGAAAAAAATAGCCTCAACAATAATAGGTGTATCTCTGAAATTTTACACACTGTTTATACAAACAGGACGTTAATTCTGTCATACTCTATGTCACCAACTCACAATGTAGCCAATGACCCTCGATAGGATTCTAGGTGTTAACGATTAAACCATACCCTGCCCACATGTTAGAGTAGCCACATGGATGTCAAATGTATTTATTTTGGAATTTTAATTCATAGAACAACTATACTTTGTTTTTATACTTGGAAAACAAATGTGAAGCAACATACACAAAATCCTCGTTTGTAACTCAAAGAAAATGCAAAATAATAAAAATGTTTAAAATATTTGTTATGCGTAACTTAGTGTTTACACATTTTTTTAAATAGCTTTTTGTAATTTATTGAGTTACAAACACGGATTTGGTTTATGATATTTCACATTTGTGTTTTTTTCAAGTAGGAAAACATATAAGAGTTGGCTTAAAGTGGCTATATGGATGAGGAATGGGGGGTATTTATTTAACAATTTTATCACGACTCCCTACTTGAAAAATCAATGTGACACAACATTGGAAAACATCTATGCTTGTGACTCAATACATTGCAGAAAGCTAACAAGTATGTAAAGAATTTGTTATTGTACGTACAATAACAAACACTTTACACATTTAGTAATCTTTTGTAATTGATTAAGTTATAAACATGGACTTGGCATATGTAGTTTCACATTGATTTTTCAAGTAGGAAGCCAAGACGACTGTTGACAGTCTATGAGGCATATAACCCTCTTAAATGTTGTCGTAAGTAAACTCCCATGCTTGTATGGAACCTTTTTGAAAACGGGGATGGTGGAACAACATACCATTAGCTTTATGTATATTACCTGTGTATGTCAGAGACTATCAATGGGTTTATCTTTGATATTTTTGTAATAATATTAATACTGCTTTTATATATATCCTTTGTGTTCTCTCACTTTTCCACAGCGTCCTCGAGATAAAGGAGAGGCGAGGTTCGCTTGGACTGATGATACAAAAGACGGATACAAAAACTGGGCGCAGCGGCAACCAAAGGGATCTGGATGTGTTCACTTAAATTCAGCAGAAAAATTAGAAGTGAAAAACTGCGACAACATCAACAAGTTCATTTGTCAAGTGTAGATGTTTGAGTCTGAATCAGAATCTAAATCTGAATCTGAGTCTGAATCTGAAGTTTCAGTCTTAGAATAAGTTCCTGATACATTTGCCTCAAGATAAGGTGTGATAATTACAAATATTAACATTCGGTCACAGACAGTGACACGAATTTGAAATCGTAACATATGAATTAAATCACATTTGCCTTTTAAGTATGTGAAGTTTCAACTTGTATATTTCAAAACTCAATATTCACTGCTACGGTCTTTATTTGGCACCATTGGTTCTTACCCAGATCGCAAGCTATGTTCTATGATGAAAGTGCAATTCTAGGTAGCTAGGATTTGATGAGGTGATGTGATCCGAATTGGATATGGATAAGGGCAAAATTGTATAGAGGTAGTGCAGTTGAGTAAAACATCACTGGAGTGTTCTATGGAACATGGGTCATGGATAATAGATCTGAGAATCCTGTATACAGGGTTTGTAATTAATTATGACTATAAAGAAGTAAAAGCAAATAGGACATCCCAAAGAGAAAAATAAAGTCATGACAAAATCCGAAGGTTCAAAAAGACAGAAACAGAAAGACATATTAGATCACAAGTCTTAGAAAGGAATAATATCAGGAAAAAAGTGACAGTGTTGTAGGAAATGTTAATTCAGAAGGTGAACACTGTTCTTATTTTTGATAACTTGATACTTTATTTGAACAGATAAACAACAATGTACATCTCAATCAAAGGTTATATCTCTGGTCTTGTTCAATCTACATATAATAATTTCTAACAAACCAGCTTGAGTATAGAGTTTCAATTACTACCAAACCAGAGTGACTGTGTAGAGTTTCTATTATGCAGTACGATGTTTGTGACATCTCGTTGCGTTTTTTGTTACGAATTACACATACAAACTAAAAAGTGCTGATAGTGCGAAAACACATGAAATATTACATTTTATCTCGCTGTGAAAACAGATAAACAGTTTTGTGTTTGTTGATTCATCTCACAGTGGGTTTTGATTGGTGTTTACTGCGAGAATGTGCTTGCCCTGCTGTCAGTGTCAGTATTTTGTTTCATGTAATTTGTAACAAACCATGTGTGAGACGTAAAAAGACCGTGCTGCGGAATTAAAACTCTATAGTCACCCTGGTTTAGTAGTACTTATTGAAGAGCACTGTGAACAAATCATATTTAAGCATGAATTAGAAATGTGTTGCACCCCAACCCTGTCATCAATTTGTACTGAGAAAACTTACAATCGGTGGTAATCAAATAGATATGTTCTCATATTAGAATTATGCCTTTTTTATTGACCACATTCAATATAAAGGATGATAGTACGATAATTCATGTACAGTTGGACATATTAATCCAAGCATTTTTATATTTCAAATAATATGTTACCGTAGTTCACAAAGTTACAAAACACTTATGACTAATTTATATGTAATGTAATACATTATACATTTTCGTAAGAAATAAAACTTAGAATATTGTACACACAATGCTAGTATTCTAGTAATCTAATAATTAATAATTATAAATTACTGACTCGTATGATAGTCATGCTAATTCATTATTTTGATTAACTATATATTTATTCTCTCTGTCCCCCCCTCTCTCTCCCTCTCTCCCCTCCCTCCCCCCCTCTCTCTCTCGCTCTCTCTCTCTCTCTCTCTCTCTCTCTCTCTCTCTCTCTCTCTCTCTCTCTCTCTCTCTCTCTCTCTCTCTCTCTCTCTCTCTCTCTCTCTCTCTCTCTCTCTCTCTCTCTCTCTCCCCCAATGTGAATAATTGAATATGATTGTATTAGCGTGTCAAAAAACCCAAAACAGTTTCACAAGGTGTTCCTCTTGTCACAACAATTCAAAATCAGGTTCAACAAAGATGTATATAATTGAATAGTTATGTACTTAAGTATATATATATATATATATATATATATATATATATATATATATATATATATATATATATATATATATATATATATATATATTATATATATATATATATATATATATATATATATAATGTATAATCTTACAACTAGTCATGGTTTTTAATTTAGTTTTATTGTGGAGTTGAAAGTTTGGCTAGATCGTTCACTATTTGTAATATCACGAACAAATCTAATCTCTTAAACCTTAAGCTCTAGAATACTAAAGTTACAATTTCTAGTTTTTCAGACAAATTAACAATGCTATCATTAACGGTTATCTTTCTTTCCATGAACAAAACTTATTAAAGTGAAGAATATTTAACAGCATGCATGGTGATATTCCCTCGAAGATGATAGGATTTTGTACAAGTCGGCCAGATATCGTTGCTCATCCCTTTTGGGATCGCTGTTTAATTCCTCGAAGTAAAGGGGATGAATTGGTGTTCCCTCAACATCCAACTGCTTTCCTCTTTCAATCGCTTGTGTAGACATTGTAACGAGGAACATTGGTGGAAGACACTCTTCTGTACGAGAAATGTGAAACGGAATTCATCAAAGGTAAGAATTAATATTAAGACCGACTTCTTATAAGATACGTTTAAGCCAATTTTGAGTCCTAATACTTCCATACATTGCACCGATACCATAGATAGGTTGGGGTGGAGCAACCCTTACACATGTATACTTGTACGTCTATTCATAACCTTAATTTTATCATTATACAAGGATGTCCGAGATCTCCAAGTCAAAAAGGTCTTATTCTATCAGAAATAACTTACAACATTATACATATACATACTCGTTTGCTTTGTTGCTTCGATAAGGCTCTCAATGAATGCATCCTTTTGATTTGCACAACTTCTCAAAACCAAACAGACAATGCAGTGTATTCTTCTGTCTTTACTCCACCGCCATGTTCCTGGTAGTAAACCTGCTTTTATAATGTTGTTCCGTAGGACATCAAGGTCGCCATCTTCGTTTGTATATTTCAAAAAGATCAAGTCAACACCTCCATTTTTCGCTTGTATCTTGTATACCTTACACTCTGTGTTCTTCGTGGTACTAAAATTGTCACAACTGAGTTGTTTAAAGTCGACAGCCTTGAATGAATACAATATCAAGAACAGTTCAGTTTAATACATGCCATTTAATATCGTATAGGATTGTGTTAGAATGTGCTTCAGCAGCCAAATTGCCTGAAAATCGAATTATTCAAATCTCTGAAAGGTTTGTCGGCACTGATGTAAGCTTTTTTTCTGGTCCTTTTGAAAGAAAATGTGGGGACACATTATCTTGTCCTCAAGCAAAGTAATAATGTTTTATTTTCCTCTAAAGTTAGCACAGGATTCGGCGGCTGTTTGGGATTCTTTATCGACAAGTATGTCATCCTTATCATCTCTACCACTTTAGTACCGAGGGTTACAGCCCCCCGGTTATAGACATATGTGCAAACAGTCAGAATTGGTAGGACTAAAGCTCTATTGACAATAATGTTTTTAAATGACTCACATTTTGTACCATATGTTCAAACTTGATTCTCAGAGTTTCATCCTGACTCACTACGACAATGTTTTGATTGCAGCATTGGTCACTGATACGCTCTGAAACAAAACAAAATATTTGTTGAAACTAAGTATAACTCAAACCAGGGAAGTCAAAGCGAAAGATCAGGATACACTGTTCGATCCACATGCGTATATATATATATATATATATATATATATATATATATATATATATATATATATATATATATATATATATATATATATATATATATATATATATATATATATATATATATATATATATATATATATATATATATATATATATATATATATATATATCTGTGTGTGTGTGTGTGTGTGTGTGTGTGTGTGTGTGTGTGTGTGTGTGTGTGTGTAGTGTCCATCAAAAGGGACAGATATATGTTATCGCCCATTATTCTCGCATGACCAACAGGAATAAACATGTTTCACTTTGATCATGGCCACACCTGTGGAGAACTCAGGTAAAATGATCAGGACCCTAGGTAACATCTACTGGCTAACATGGAATACTCTTCACTCAAGGATAGGGTGCTGTGACGTCACAATTTCTCAAAGTGAACACTGGCGGGCGCTGTATTTAGGGACACAATATGACCTTGTTATATCGGAAGCTAAAACCAATTTCTAAGCTATACAAAGGGCAATTGAGTTCAAACAAATTAATTATGTATTTGTAATCATAATACAAACAGTATCATTTGTAGCACAATGAAGCTGAACAATAAATAGAGTTGGCTCAAACATCTTATCAAAACAGTTTAACGTCTTAAATTAGGTTGCTCATCATTCTAAACAAAAAGGCCACTTCCATGGCACATGAAATCATATGCAAGGTCGTAATATTATTCGTTGATAATATTCGATCCATACATTTGACAAACCTTAAAATATAAAAACTATAATGGTAATGATTACAGGTTTTGTTTTTTTTTGTTACAAAAGAAGTCAAACTGCAGAAATGACGACCAATACGCGAAATACTGAGCATGGCTGTTTGGCCTATCCATACACCCATTTAGTCAGTAAACATTCAATTAGATATAATACGTACTTCTTGAGTAATTTTGCTTAAGGTTATATTATTTTAAGCTTATAGTACTGTCTTCGGATTATTGAGTTTTTAAAATTCCAGTGCTTATGATTATTTTTGCGATTTGATATTAAATAAAAACTATGATACCCTTCCATGCTTTGAAGCGAAAACAGCTATAGAGTAAATATAACCCAGTAATCTGTGGATTAGCCTTCAAGTGCCCCAGACATCCCAATCGCTCTTTTTCATGGCTGGTACCCTTTTGTCGTTTGGATAGTTCTTTTATCATTTGGGTTTGTATCTCCCCGTCTAAGGTGTCTTCTTCGCCGATTCCAAACATTACATCTAGAAGAAAATAAAGACAATCTTTACCAAGAAAAAGCGCAGGCATGGGTATGAGGACTTGCGAAGGGGTCACGGTTAGTTGTTGCTGAATAGCGAGGCATTTTACAGTCTGAATGTAGTTAATTGATAGCAATGTATTATTTTACTCGCACAAACTACTAGACTCTCTCACCAGTCCTCGGGAGCATCACTAAAAGGATTGTTTTTTATGTACCGATATCTACCACATAATTGTACTGTCCTTGTACACTGTGGGCCCTCATTGACTACATAGGGTTAATCATTTGTTGACGTGTTATTACGATGGTCCGTCACGTCAACAAATTATTAGCCCTATGTAATCGATGAAGGCCCACAGTACAAGGAAATTTAAGTACAATTATGCGGTAGGTATCGGTACATAAGAACAGTCCTTTTGGCAATGCTCCTGAGAACTTGTGAGATAATAACATAACCCGATCGGTTGAAATAGTTTCTAAGGTTTTATTCATTTAGTTTCTGTTATAATAGGCACGAATTGTATGATGGTCTTATTAGTTTCTGTCATAGTAGGCAACAGAGTGTATGGTGATCTTAGTTTCTGTTGTAGTAGGCAACGAAGTGTATATGATCTTAGTTTCTGTTGTAGTCGGCAAATATGTGTATGTTGGTCTTAAATTAAATGTATTTAGAAAAACTACAGCGAACCAAACATTAAACCAAACGGTATGTCTTAAAATACATTCCAGATTAGAAGTTATCAGGATACTACAGAAATAGTTTGATTTAAATTTGTCGATTCTGTGACCCTGACAAAATAAAATATAAAAGAAAATTACAAGTGCGGAACTGCGCTATAAGATATCAACAAGTAGTAGGAAATAAAATAAATAAGAAATAATAAGAAATAGAGTAATTAATCATGATTTAAATTGTATTTACATTAAGCTAAATACAAAACATATAATTTGGAAACTTTCTGACACAGTTAAAAAATACTGTAATGATAACCAGAAGTCCTTAATATCTGTAAACTTACCGTAGTTTTTGTTCATATCCGCTTCTTGTTTGCCGATGACAGAGAAGCATTTCTTGCAGTTATGGAGAATGACGACATTATGAATGTTGGTATCTTTTGGAAACCACTTATCCAGCAATGGTGTCTTATCACCATTAACTTCGGCACACATCGTTTCAACATCGAAATCTTCAGAGTAATAAACATTCAGTGTAGCCGGTTCTTCTGATTTGGTTGCCCGTGGCTTTGTCTCGAATGATAAGTATGTGTAAGTTTCCCTTTGTTTTTGTTCGTTTTCATGCCGACCCCCCGATTCTTGGTTGGCGTAAAGGAATGGATGCCGCTGTAGATAACCATCGTATACCTTACGTTCCTTGTCACCTAGGACAAGAACGTTTACTTTGCCATCATCTACGGGAAGGATTGGTATAACCTGCAGGTACTTTTGGAATTCCTGCTCCTGTGCTGAATTAAAAGTTTCCCATATGGTAAAACATCGTCTTTTTGTTGCCAGCATAAACGCCTTTTCATCGTTGTATCTCCAAATACTTAACCATTTATCAGCCACCAGTTTGGTATCACTAAGATTCCTCGACGAATCATCGCCGTAGACTATCACAAATATTGAACCTTGAGAGAAAATGAAAGGACGTCAGTTTTTAATTATGCGATCAACACACATCAAAAGCGAAAATATTGGAAATAACACCCAACCCACATTTAACAGGTGTCTCGTCCATAGTCAAATGAAGCAGCCAAATAACAATTAATCGACCAATTAATTAATCAATCAGGAATTTCTAACAACCCAACCAACCAATAAATAAATAAACAAATTAACCAACCAACCAACCAACCAACCAACCAACCAACCAACCAACCAACCAAGCAATCAATCATTTGATCAATCAATCAAAAATGATCAATCAATCAATCAATCAATCAATCAATCAATCAATCAATCAATCAATCAATCAATCAATCAATCAATCAATCAAGTAAGCAAGCAAGCAATCAATCAATCAATCAATCAATCAATCAATCATTTGATCAATCAATCAAAAATGATCGAGCGATCGATCAATCAACAACCAACCAACCAACCAACCAACCAATCAATAAATCATTTGATCAATCAATCAAAAATGATCGAGCGATCGATCAATCAATCAATCAATCAACCAACCAATCGATCGATCGATCAATCAATCAATCAATCAATCAATCAATCAATCAATCAATCAATCAATCAATCAATCAATCAATCAATCAATCAATCAATCAATCAATCAATCAATCAATCAATCAATCAATCAATCAATCAATCAATCAATCAATCAATCAATCAATCAATCAATCAATCAATCAATCAATCAATCAATCAATCAATCAATTACAGATTTATAAAAACAACTTTAACTTCAATCTCAGGCATTAGCTGAACACTTGGAAGTAAAACGCTGTTATTTCAAAGAATGCCCCTCCCCCGACATGTATATAGGTTCAGATTTAATTTGAACGGGTAAGTCAATAAAGGGAAATGACTGCGCGAATACTGAGAAATTCAAACACGAAATGGACACATATACAGACCTTTTGGTTTTGTGATATTTTCCAACTCTTGTAACTCATCCCAGTGGTCTACATTAGGATCCCGACATTCAGGTGTGATCAAAAATCGAGTCTGTCTTGCGCATGCGTCTAACACAACAACAGCCGTCACTGTACAGTAACTATATAGCCGGACGTCTTTCCCGTACATCATTATTTCATAATTTTCTCTCAGGTGGTTATCTCCGTCAATGATTGCCTGTAGTTTCGCTTCAATCTCAATTTTGGCATTTTCAAATGTTTGTAGTTTTGAAAACATCAAAATCGCTTGACTGGCCGTTTTGGAAGGTTTCAGAGTATCGGTCGCCATCATGAGTATCTGAGGCAAACATTACATTAGGGGTACACCTGTCGGACTGGGGTGGGGCTGAACGATTTTCAAATGTGGAAAGAAAATTTTGACCAACTCAAGACTTCCTGGGTATGACCTAACAAATGTGCTGTAAGTGCTGAAACTAACCACAAATGCCTCAAATTTCCAGGCACTTGTGTTTCTGGCGCTGGTGACTATTGGCGGCGATATCAGAACTTTTAAAGGTTCTTGTCAAAGGTTTATACTAACTGTTGGCAAATAATGAAACAACACAGAACACTTACCATCAAATCAAATTTAAGAATACTTTCCCGACTTAGTACCATGAATACTATAATTTTTCATAATGATGAAATATTTTTGAGAGGTATGGCATTCAACGAAATGCTTTGAGATCTTTTCTTGACCTTAGTTTTCTAAATTCTAAATTCC
>NC_135561.1:7593731-7611231 GCF_964340395.1 Glandiceps talaboti
CAACAGATATCGGATTTCAGGCACTCCCTGACTAAAAGACACTGTCACACTGCACCGAGCAACGTGCAAATGTGGAAAAACGATCTATGTACATTGTTATATTTTCCACCCGAGTGTCTAGGTGAAACCAAAGTCAATCCAAATGAGAGTCATGACGTATACAGGTAATTTATTTACGTTAACTATAGTGCGATGAAAAGACACTAGATGTGTAAATGACGCGGCACTGTTTTAATCGAGAGTAGAAAATTAAATTTATATGCACACAATTGCAATAAATTTGGAAACAAACAAACCAACAAATAGACAAACAAACAAATACACACACACACACACACACACGCGCGCGCGCGCACGCACACACACACACACACACACACACACACACACACACACACACACACGCTCACAGGTACACACACACACATGCTCGTGCGCTCACAGGTACACACATATATTTGTAGCAGCACTTTTTACCTGTTTAATTAGTTATTCTCGCTAATGATGTAACCTAGACATTTCATTAACTTCGATGTAGGAATTAAATAGTTGTCTGTTGCTTGGGTTCTTTTATACTTGCATAATACCTTGTACAGGTATTGTACGAAATTATTGGCAATTGCTCATAGCATAACATTTTAAATTTTTTTCTTTCAGTTTTGGTATGGCTATGTGGGAGTTCCTCTCTGGTCAAACGAGCTTTTCAGGTATAACCACAGAAATCTTTTTTATGAAAATCGTTCTGACTGACTGACTGACTGACTGACTGACTGACTGACTGACTGGCTGACTGACTGACTGACTGACTGACTGAATGTCTGTCGGTCGGTATGTATGTGCGTGCGTGCGTGCGTGCGTGCGTGCGTGCGCGTGTGTGTGCGTGTACATGTGTATGTGCGCGTATGTATGTATGTATGTATGTATGTATGTATGTATGTATGTATGTATGTATGTATGTATGTATGTATGTATGTATGTATGTATGTATGTGTATGTATGTATGTATGTGTATGTATGTATGTATGTATGTATGTATGTATGTATGTATGTATGTGTGTGTGTGTGTGTGTGTGTATGTATGTATGTATGTATGTATGTATGTGTGTGTGTGTGTGTGTGTGTGTGTGTGTGTGTATGTATGTGTGTGTGTGTGTGTGTGTGTGTGTGTGTGTGTGTGTGTGTATGTATGTATGTATGTATGTATGTATGTATGTATGTATGTATGTATGTATGTATGTATGTATGTATGTATGTATGTATGTATGTATGTATGTATGTATGTATGTATTTCCTCATTGTTTACAATATGTCTCTACAGAAGCTGTAAATCCAGAACAAATTAGAAATGGTGTCAAAAGGGGTAATAGACCACCTATGGATGAAATCAAAGATGATTTCCCATACATACCTGAACTTAAAAGCATCATAGAAAGATGTTTGGACAGAGACCCAACGAAGAGGCCACCATTTGAAGGTATATCTTAAAGCTTGGTTAGTAAGCTATCAATAGACTACAGAAATAAATTATTTAGTAATGAGAAAGAATAATTTCTCCCATGGTCCCTCAGATCAGATGGACTGCGTTTGGTCTATTTTCTCCCCAATACATGTTGAAACCATATTTAGTTAAAGTTATATCACTCTGCATATATTCACGAAATTGTGAGCGCGGAAGGTGTGATTTTAGTTTTGCCGCTCTTTTAAATTAGCTGTTCGTGGGCCTGTTACATTTGTATATGTCTTTGGGTTAGTTAAAGTCATTTTCATGTGAGCAGACAGACACCTTGAATGTAACCTCGTCCAACACAGTGTGGGAGGGGATCTATGCTGTGCACCTTTCATTTGAAATTCTCGAATCCTACTAGATTTTACGTCAGTCCTGATTACTTTGTGTTTTCGTACCCACTACTTGAGAGATGAATGCATGCCACTAAAACTTGCTTAAGGGTGACCCTATTTTTAAAAATGTTTCTCATTACTTTGACATGGCAACTATGGGTTGGTTGGTCGATTAAAATAAAAGTAAAAAAATAAAAATCATCTTCTTCATGTTTTTCTGCCTCTTCTTGTCCTCTTCTCTATCTTCTTTTTATTGGATTCCTGGTAACAAGCGCTTTATCAGCTGCTCTACACAATTGACATGTCCTCATCAGCCTCCCTACTTTAACAACTTCCAAGTTCATGAATGAACGAACGAACGAACGAACGAATGAATGAATGAATGAATGAAATGCTCTGTTCGAGAACAAGTGTCGTCCCCGCTCTGACTGTAGATGACGTCGACAGTCCAGACACCTGCTTATTCTTGCCACAGAGGACGCTATTCCGCAAAATATTAAGGGTGGGCAAAAGTAAAAAATTATATTTTTTGATGTCGGAGCTGAAAATGTGGGTCGGTCGGGTAATAAGAAGCAGAAAAAAAGGTCACATTTACACCATATACAATGCAGTCTCTTCATTGATTCCAGATTTGGAAGCCGAGGTGAATGACGTTCCAGATGACGTGAACCTTCCATTTTATAAAAAGGAAGTTCTCAAAGTGTTGGTAAGCCATTCCTAAAATAACTTACCTAAAATAACTTATTACAGCTAAAATGATGTAGGCCTGGTGTTTCACTCCTGCAACATGACATGAAATTTAATACACACCCTCAGACAACTTCTAATGCAAAAGAAACAATCACATAAGTGCCGTATACAGTGAGGATGTACACAAGTAGTAAAGTTGAAATGTTGATTATCAGTTTAGAAAATAAACAATTGCAGCCATTAAAATCATCAAGTCCACATGCAATGTTTTCATTAGAAGCCTGTTTTTACTGCACTTTGAAAGAATAGCAATACTTATTAGTGTTCAATGTGATTGCAATTGTTAGTCTTGAGTTGAAACATGTCTATCTCCGTGCCAAAAACGTAATCCTATTAGTGAAACACCAAGCCTTCATAATTTTAGTTATCATAATAGAAGAACTCGGTTTTAATTGAGTCTCGGAGAATTACAGTTATTTCTATCTAACTTGACACAGTATACACTTACAGTTCGCCTAAAACGTGTTGTTGGGTATTTTATTATAAAAAGTTAAGAAAGTAAAAAACATCATATTCAAGGACTGGATGGGTATCTGGGAATTTGAAATATCCACACCATCTCTCTATTTCATAATATGGCATTGGTAGCATGTAACAGTTGAAGTTGCACATTAAATGTCATTATTTTTTCATCTACAATTTTTTTTGTCACAACCTATGCATTATAGCTATATGTAAGCTGAAATGGATTGGGTTCTTACAACAATGTCCGACCAACTGTACATCTTAGCTTGTCTCGAGCTGTGCTAAAACTACCTCCTAGCAGCAAGTTTCTCTATTGATGGCATTATAATCTTTCACTCCATGAGTGTACCCCAGTGCAGTTTTAAGTGTAGTTTTCAGGATAGCGACACTGTGGGATATCTAATCGTGTATAATAAACAAAGTTGCAATGTTGTATTGTGTTGTAGTTGCTAATTTAACATCAAATGTTTTAGTTGTTTGGTAACATCTGAGTGAAGTGAGTCGGTGTATGCATATCATCTGTTTGAGTCTATCCTCGACCACTATAGTGGTCTGAGGTCTCTCTTGATAAGCTGAAAGTTCGCTCTCCTCTATCTGTATATTACTTTGCATCTTGTTGTTATATGATCAAGCATGAACTACAAATGAAGTGTTTAGGGTTGAAGCTTGGGCCATTATAGTCCGTAAGGTATGCCGTGACGGGGCGCCCTCACACATCGGTCAACTCCTTCCAGTGATGAGAGGAGACCGGTGAGGGCGGAGCGGCACGACGTATCTTACAATCTTGGGTCACCATTTCTCACTTCAAATATTTTTGTATAATTCAATTTGAACCGTGAAAGGTGTTCAGTAAAACAAATACTGTACAGACTTTGTAACATTGTCAAGTTTAATATGACAGTTACTATCATGAGTAGTACAAAGTTACAGTTGTACGTATTCCCTTCTCCACTGACAGGATGCTGGGAGGGAGCCGGCTGGATACGCTATATCTACCTGTAAAGATGTAAAGAGTTGCGTTGATGCATGTGGAAACAAAAAGACTCGACTTGCTATCAATACTAGCCTCAACACAGAATCCCCCAAATGCAGTGACTTCAAACGTGGAGGAATAGCAAGACAAGGTGAACCAAAGATCCCAAAAGCATCGGTACCACATCTTCAGCAAAATGATATTGTATCAGAGGTATCGGAGACCCTTATACAAAGAACTTGGTCTTTGCGGGAAAGGGAGGACCAAAGGCCACAAGCATACCGGCGCAGAGTCCTTCATGATAGAGGAAAGAACGTAGATAGAGCTATTGCAATGCATACTGTCTCTGAAGAATCTGAGAGGAGGTTTCCAAGGGATCTTGAAGTAATCCTAGACTTCGGAAGAGAAACAGAGAGAAGGAGATATAGACTTAGAGAGCCTAATGGTGTAGCAGTGGTGAGTGAAGACTTGGGATATTTAGTCTGTGACACTGGAAATTCTAGGGTAGTTTGGTACGACGAGAATGGTATCTACAAACGACAATTTCGACCATTGGGATTGCTGGTACTCCTTTCTGTTTTCACTTCCAAGCCATTCACACCAATGGATGTTGCTACTTCCGAGACCTACTTCGTAGTAACAGATGCAGAGAATAGTTCCATCTACATCTTCTGTTATAAGGGCAAAGTGTTACAGAAATTTGGCGATCCAAAACTACGGTATCCTTGGGGAGTGGGTATCAACAGCAACAGACAGATCGTGGTGGCATACTCAGAGAGTAATGTCATCATTGTATACTCAGCAAATGGCAAGATTATGAAGACCATTGGTACAAAGGGAAGTGGACCAGCGGAATTCAACTATCCGACGTACGTGGTTCTGGGAACAAACGATTTGATCGTTGTTTCCGACTACGGGAATAACAGGGTGCAGGTTATCTCACCTTGTGGAGCTTGCCTGAAGATCATTGTGGCCAAAGGTATAATGGTGAACAAGCTAAACCCAACAGGAATCTCATGCCTTGGACCCCGGATGTTGTTATTTGGCGATGTTCATCTTAACAGTGTCTTCACTTGGGATGTTGGGGATCGTCTGCATTATCATGGTATTACATCAAACAATGCCAAAATCGAAGGACCCGAAGGTATTGACATCAGTCAAGATGGAAAAGTCGTTGTTGTGAATAGCAAAAGTGGTATAGTAAAGATATACAAGTTTGTCTAGAGGGTACATATGGTGGCAAATATGAATAAATCTTGATAAAGTTGTAAAAAAACTTTAATAGTTGTGCCCAATCTTGTATACCTCGCCGTACATCACGAAGAATCCGTATAACGACTGAAAACTAAATAACATCAAAAGAACAAACCAAATAAACGGGGAAGTCAACGTGCAACCACCTAGCAACTCAACATATCTGGAGTCAGTCTTTTCCCCTACAGCGAACACACCTGTTATAATTTCTAACCAAAGTATGAAGGAACTTGCCAATGGTCAGCTGTATGGAATATGAGTGAAAACAGGGGATGTGGTAAAAGAGTTAATCAACCCAATAATGGGGCAGAGAGTCACATTGTTGATCTAATGTAACGTTTTCTAACTTCATGACAGGAAAATATCAAAATGTTAAAATTCGACTTGTTTGAGCAAGAAATTTAAACATTAACACTTTGCAAACGAGTAACCTAAGCATCCACGGCATTCAGATCAACCTCACTGAGACCGCTAAGGAAGTCGTTTAATGGTCTGGGAATCAATCAAACTAGCGACATACGGACAAATGGAAAACCAAATATCCAAGGATATTATATGACAAAGCATTCAACCAATGAAATACGAATACTGCAGTCAACATAGACAATAGCAGGCTTTTAAGACATCTCTGTTCACTTTGAAGTTGTATCTGATAGGGTAACACAATACGTCGTTTTTTTTTACAAACCATGGTCAAACAATCGCCACAGCAAACTATATGTACTACATTTACCAATGGGATATTCACATGGGACATTCACAACCGCAATAAAACCCTGTCGACCCGGTACGCTGAGATCGAAGACACAGTATAAGATGGACGATATGCGTAGATATTCCCTGACTGACAAAGAAATTTATATATAAATTGGCCGAGCTTGTTAAATCTGTAATAATAAAGAAAATATAGCGAGACACCAGTGAATAGAAGAAAGCAAATACTCCTGTCACACAATCAAACAAACAAGGTAGAATGGCCACCCTGAATGTAAACCAAGATTGTCAATACACTTATTGAACACAGATAAAGAAAACCAATATACCGCCTGACATTGTAATCCATAGGCATTCATAGGGGGAGATAAGGTGGCTTATTTAATTAAGAATACCAAATAAAGCCAACTACAACCAAGGAGTCACGGTAAAGTATGGCGTGGGAAATTACAGATCTTGGAGGGGACGTCCTCTCCAAGACCTATTGAAGAAATTAATCAAGTAACATGACAACGTTAGAGCTATGATTACTTGATAAACCAACAAATAACCAACCAACAAACAAATTAGCTAGTGTAGTTCACTTGTACATTTCGTACTATTTAAAACTGAAATGTATGATATTTGATTTGTGGTAGGAACCACTTGAATGAAATATTACCTTGTTATTAGTAGCTAAAGTGGCCATACAGATGAGGATTGGGATAATTATTTCGGGTTTTGAAATTTATACAATAATTTTATCATGGCGTCTTACTTGAAAAATCAATGTAAAATAACATAGACCAAGTCTGTGTTTGTAACTCAATACACTGTAACATTTTACAATGGTTTATGTCGACATTACCTGAATTTGACGAGGTGAAACATAGAAATGGTGATGTGCCAGGGGTAGTGTTAATTCACAATCAGAGGCTTTTCACGATAGGAGAATTAATTACAAATTTATATTATATAATGACAGAGATTTTCTGTTTAGTCGGCGTAAGTGAATCGATACTATGATGGAAAGGGATGAACAACTGAAATATTTATGTTTAGGTAATCTTATCTTATCTGGCATTATTGAAAATATTGAAGCAATAATCTCAAGCTTACCATATACAGAACATATGATACTATGTTTAATATGAATTATTACTAATAATGCTAACTACAATTTATTGATCACGTTAGCTTGATGCAGTCCAAGATATGAATTAATGATGTCAATTACTAACTCAAAATATATTAGACTTTGTCAAATATGAGTATTTTTCATACAATATCATTATTCAAAATATAAAGCCTTGGTTAATGGAAACACTGACCTGGGGGTCATGGTTTGATATACAGTAGCAGTAATCGATCCATTTGTAATTTTTATGATAATATTGACACTATTACTACGTCAAAGGTCAACTTGATGTACCAGTACTAACATTGCAATCATTAAGTGTAATTTGATAGTTTTATAAAAGTGTGAAGTATGGAACAGATCGATTCCAACACATTAATTCAATTGGTTTTTTGACGTGACAAATCTATACCAAAAGTGCACTTTATTATGCATGTGTGAAAGGACATACGGGTGCATGCAATATATGTTGAATGTTAATAAGTTATTAATAGATTGGGTCGTTTACTTAGCAATGTGTAAATAGTAATACTTTGGAGATAGATATACATTTTGTATGAGATGGAGGACGCAGAAATTAAATAACTTAAAAAAGACTTGATAATAAAACTTCAAACCTTACCATTCAGTTTGCCGTTGTCATCTTTTACCGTACATGGGGGTGGGGGTGTGGGTGGGGTGGGGTATGTGATCAATTACATGTAAGGGTTGAAAAGATGTGTGTGTGTGTGTGTGTGTGTGTGTGTGTGTGTGTGTGTGTGTGTAACATTTGACTTCGCTGTGACGATGAAATTCAGCCATACCGTTCACGTTGACAGATTATTCGTACCCCAGAAAGAGTGACACTCGATAGCATATTGAGTTTTCTCTATAAGCTAAACACGTGTAACATAGTCAGATGGGATGAATGTCATCTTGCACGGTCATTACACTCTTGTATTCTTCAACAATCAATGACGTCAATGTAAATACGAATACTTCATGACGTCTTTTGTTACGAAAATCTATATATTTGACAGTGATATATGGGAAGGCAACTTACCAGAACACTGTGGAGATTTTGATACTGTGTGCAACTAAATAAATCAACTTAATAATTTCAATATTATAAAAAAGAAAATTTAGAAGTTAAAAAACGTCGCTTTTCTTCAGAAAGCTTTGGTGTTAATTTCCATGCATTTTGCTCAGTCTGTTAGCTTGAGATAGTAGTAGAACTGAGGGCAAGTCACGACTAATATTTATACGTTTTTACCATTTTTTTCATGGTGTATTATAGTTTTATATCGTTACAACTTGAAACAGACCTGTTTGAAGGGAAATACCTCATGGCCGGATTGACAAACATATACGTGTAAGTCTATACACACAGCCACACTCATGATGTATAGATAAGCCTTAAATTTATGATGAAAAGTAAAACATTTTTACAATTTTTTTTTACTTTTTCTGTTTTTTATCTTTATCGCTAAGTGATCGTCGATATAACATATTTACTAAATATATTATAGTCTTACTCTTGATAAGACTTACCGCTTTGCTGGAAATATTCTCAGTTACAGTACCTTCTGAACTCTAGACTAGGACTTTTTTTCGATGTAGCGGGCGCTGTTTGTATTGATTGATGATCATTTACGCGTTGACCATTTAGTAAGAAATTGAAGCGAAACTAGCTACAGGTATTGTATGACATAATACCTCAGATTCTTTTAGTTGTGTGACGTAACCACGTCTTCGTCATGCCTTGATGGTTGTCTTCTTACCATATGAATGGCCGGCCTACGTCAATGGGAATTTCAAAAAAAGTTTGTTCACCTGCATCATTCTGTGTTTTAATCTGAGGATCAGATACATGTAATACAAAACTGTACTTCAACAGTGTTGAAAGCAAATGGGACGAAATAACAGGTAAAATGTCTACAATTGCCATTCAATATTATAGTCTGATGTGTTTGGGTGGAGACCGATTGAACAGTCTAAAGGTCACGCAGTGGTTGAGAGTGCAAGAAACATGTGTACAAGACAGGTAGGGGGTTTGTGTTATGTACAGAATACCTGAGATATTTAGATTAGAATTACTCTATAAAATCTAGGTATGGTATGTTTATTAGAATTGAATATGTACGGTGTAGACATATTTGTATAGATCGTTCGGGCAACAAGCAAACAATGTAAATAGCGCGGCGCTGGTTGTGTTTGTTAATTTCTTAACACGATTTACAACACCCTGCAACAGCACCCCGTGACCCGTCGTACACAACCTGACCTCAGTACAATCTTAACGAGCACGCCATTACTGAAAGGAAACCCATTGTTGAAGAGTGAATTGAGTAGCTTTTCACAGTCGTGGCTACCAACAAAAGGTTTGTCTTGCGTGGAGAGAACAGTATGTGTTTATCTCGAATCATCTGAGTGGTCAAGGTGGGGGTAGTACGTGGCAGTAGGCGAAAGTGTATGTGTTCCTAAATATCGTACGTAGACGCAGCTTCATAGTTATCAACTGAAACCATTGAACGATAAGGAATAAGGTATGGCTTATTCACTGTATATAACGATAAACCAGTTCTTAACCTAGCAACCAAAAGACGCCGTCAAATTGACTAGTTACTACCTGTTGTAACATACACGTACATTGCCTGAAACTGGGCCAACATGGCTACCCAATGAAAACTGTATTCAATCAAGTGTGACCAAATAATGGCCAATATTTAGGTTGGTGATCGGTACTGGAACGACAAAATATCCTTAATAGTGTAATGCATTACAATCTCGCCTGTTACATGTAAAGCTATGGTATACTTTGTTGATAGATATTCACAGCAGGTACTAGGGTACATTACGAGTGCTACAAATCAACAACTCTTTTTTATGTCAGTGAAGGGAGCCTCGGAAAGGGGGGGGGGTGCAGTGTAAACCAACAATTAACATAATGAAACTATGATCACTAGCGTAGTGATGTTGAAACGAGACGTTAATGTAAGGTGTTGTATAATAATAACTCCCTTCAAATAAAAGTACTCGTGGTTATAATCATTTTGCAATTACTTGCCCATTCATTACATAAAAAACGTATTCATTAACCAGCACATAGTACTGAAATTAACACATATTCAATTCATGTGACCGACTATATCATTCTAAACTCTCTACTAAGGATGATGTTTACGTAACCAAGGCAACAGTAATATCATAGGTTTCACCTTTACGGGTTGACATAATGACAATGTATAAATATGACATCGTTATTTTGGAACTATAATATAATATATGACAGCATAAATTGAATGCAATTGTATAGTTAAAACAAGAGACAATATTCTCCGGTAACCTATCACAAGGCTATTGCGATTACGATAAAGTGAAAATGTAAAATGAAGTCTGCGGGCGCTTACATTGTGTAACGTTTGTAATGGCAACGGTATTATTTTTTTCTGTGTAATATTTCATTTCGGGTATTTTATTTTGTGCCGCTAGATCCAGACAATTACTTTTATGTGACGTCACTATAATCAAGGTTTCTCAGTACAAGGGAAAATGATGAAGAATTTCTAGTGGTGTAAAATAAATGCCACATTACGTCTCATGTACACTCTGAATACACTCAAGTGTTGATATGTCATTTTCATAGCAACGGCGACGTGCATGACATTGACATGTTGTTTATAGATGTCACATCAAACACAAACGTAGATTTACACTGTAATTTGTTCATCACGCTTATATTAATTGGTGTTTGAAACCAGGTTGACAGACTTCATAATTATTACACCACCCTTTTATAACACACGCTATTGAAATAACTGAGTCATCTATTAGTCTGAACTACGTAAATGAGAAAATATTGAACAGAAATGTACGGCGGAAATAGACTCAGAGTTACACGCACCGCTGTATACCTTTGAGAGCCTGTTGTGTCTGTCAAACTATGTCTGACAAGTGATGCTATGTAAAACATGCATATATTTACTATCCTTGCACTAGAGAACACAGTTTGAGAATATTGAACTTTATTCAGACGAGAATTCATTTTGTCGACTATATAGTCTTAGTGAGGCTCAACATCGGGTAAGTTGAATCAGTGTTCGGTAATATGTGGCTGCAATACATCACATTGGCATTCCATATAATATTTATGTACAAATGGCGAGACAATATTTCCGAACCAATGGCTCAAATTTACCAAGTTGAGTTGAAATTTTGAGACCTTGTCCCCAGACCTCGTGTCATGAAATTGTAATTACTGTGTTTGGGTTCAGATATGACGTTGTTTATACATGTCGCCAAACATCTAGTGAGAGAAATGAATATCTTTTATTACAGTAGCTCACATGGGTGTCAAGACAATAGGCACACTAATATTGTATGTCTGGATATGTCATTCAAGTTCAAGTTTAATGTCCTTTGGGCGTAGTTCGGATTAAAATTTGAATTTGGGTCTGAAAAAATAGTTGTCTGGCAAAGTTGGTCTAGAACTACGTATGTAATCCTTATATGGTTCGGATATTAAGATAACTCTAATGTGAGAACTGGGTTTGAATAATTTGGACTTTCACATATACTCTAGGATGTGGACGATTCTCCGAAAATTTCGACAACAGTAAATTGTGTATCTTTTTGTAAGGCCTCAATACCAATACAGAGGTACGACAGGTACGTTTGACATATTATACATAGACCACTTAGTACATATGACTCGGAGTTAATAGTGAATTAAACTTATTTATACTTCAACTCTTTGAATTGAATATCTAGTATGTTTTATGCTTTGACCAATTATTCTAGATCCAAATTCGACCATGTTTAAATACGGACGATAAAATAAGTACTATTAAATCGCGCAAACCGAGGACTCAACACCACTGGTGATAAAACTGACAATTCGCTCTACTTAGAATTTAAAACGACTTCTTATTATAAATCGTCCATTGTTATAAGTTGAATCTTTGCCACGAGTTAAAGAAAATAGCCCCAGCATCATCACAATGTCTTGGAGTTTGCATTGTTGGTACCTATTCTGTGGCATTGTTACGGTCTTTTTTATTTGGATTTTGGGTTAGGCAGGTAGTTTTATCGGTCGGACTTGTAAACAATTGACGTAATGCTGGTTAGAACCATAGACAGTGGAGGGGAGACTCTACTCTCTATGTTAGAACCAAGACCACTATGCGCGCTCTTTAAGTTCTGCTCCTTGATGTTTTGTTAATGTACACTCTTAATTCGGGTATCATTCAAGCTGAGTTTTAGTAAGCTGAGATGAGGAACGTGACGTATGCTTAATAGTATGGCACAATGTATTATATTCATATATCACCATGGTAACAACTCAGTAAAGATTGTCTTCACACGGTAATGTACCAACACATACAGTTTTCACAGATAAAGGTGTTGAATTGAAAATCAAGCGCACACACACACACACACACACACACACACACGATTGAATGTGTGCTATGGTTACAACCCCGCGAGTAAACGCCCTCACATGATGGTATGATGAACCTGTAAACTCACCAGTGATATCCTTCCACTTTGAATTGCATAAAACTTATCACTTCTCAATCCACTAATTTGATATATCCCACTGGTTGAGTCTTATCCATAGAGTCAGTTCTGGTGGTCTTAGTTTATACTCAGACTCAGTTCTGGTGGTCTTAGTTTATCCTTAGACTTAGCTCTGGTGGTCTTAGTTTATCCTTAGACTCAGTTCTGGTGGTCTTGGTTTATCCTTAGACTCAGTTCTGGTGGTTTTAGTTTATACTTAGACTCAGCTCTGGTGGTCTTGGTTTATCCTTAGACTCAGTTCTGGTGGTCTTGGTTTATCCTTAGACTCAGTTCTGGTGGTTTTAGTTTATACTTAGACTCAGCTCTGGTGGTCTTGGTTTATCCTTAGACTCAGTTCTAGTAGTCTTGGTTTATCCTTAGACTCAGTTCTGGTGGTCTTGGTTTATCCTTAGACTCAGTTTTGGTAGTCTTGGTTTATCCTTAGACTTAGCTCTGGTGGTCTTGGTTTATCCTTAGACTTGGCTCTGGTGGTTTTAGTTTATACTTAGACTCAGTTCCGGCAGTCTTGGTTTATCCTTAGACTTAGTTTTCCTGTAGGATCAAGATTTTCGCCTGAACCAAGGATACAATAATCTGAAATCTACAAATGTTTCCTTTTCACTATTTATAGATGCTGACATCTTTGATATAAAAATGAGCAACAAGTAGCCATGGCAACGATGGCTGAAACTGACGATGGAGTGATCGGGGATACCAACTGGTCGATCACTTCTGATACTATACAGCGTATCAAGTGCCTTGGCTTTGGAAACAATGGTGAAGTGTACGTTGGTAGACATTCAGACTATGGCCCTGTTGCTGTAAAAACCTTACATGCAAATGGAACTCTTGGTGAAACGTTAGTATTTTAATTACTATATATAATTGTGAACTGTTGAACCTAACAGTAGCAAGAGGTTCTCGGTCTAGCTCTGGAAATATGCGCTCCGAGAACTCTGGCACTGTCCACACCACCCCCACCCCGAGGACGGAGACGTCTTGGAACATATTTCCAGAGCTATTCTAAACCAACATTGAGAGGACAGAATTGTTTGTTGTCGTCCTCCGTCTCTCTTTGTTAGCACAATTCCAGTTTATTTTCAAGCTTTAAACACATGGCGCGCAGGCTTAGCTAGTTATGTTTGTTTGTTTGTTTGCTTGTTTGTTTGTTTATTTGTATGTATGTATGTATGTATGTATGTATGTATGTATGTATGTATGTATGTATGTATGTATGTATGTATGTACATACGTATGCACGTATGTACGTATGTACGTATGTATGTATGTATGTATGTATGTATGTATGTGTTTTCGTAACACAACTAACTAAGCCTGAGCGCCCTGTGTCTATAGAACAAATGAAGAATATTGTTAGATATTATCAAAAATTGATTATTTATTTGTGCAAAAACATATGTCAATCGGTGGAATAATTCTATGTTTGATTTTATATTTGAGTAACGATTTCTTAATTATTAAATAAAAATATTTTTTTTTTCATTTTGAAGTGAATTATTGATATTCAACTTTTCAAAAAAAATCAATAACTGATATTGTTATGATAATTTGAGGAAGTCAGGGAGAGGATGACTATAAACGTATAAAGTGTATTGTGTCTGGAAGTTATAATTTAGCAAATGATTATTTATTTATACATATACTTCACAACGTAAACAACTTAGTCTTGCATCTCAATGGTATGACGCGATTGCATGCAAGAATATAACCACATCGGAAATTAACAAAATTTACAGGAAAACGTTTGAGAGGCCATTGACTCGGTAACTATGGTCGTTTTGTATGGTCTGATGGAGATAGTATAGTTGACTGATGACAATTCCCCACATTTCTACACAAGGTGAGAATGTAATCAATATTGTCTACCGTTTTTACATTTTAGAGAACTCGAAACAGCTGTTGAGGATATTAACTCCTTGGTTTCTATGGCAACCAGTGAGCACCTGTTGAAGATTTACAGAGTGATTACAGAAATCGACAACATGAACCAATCATTGGTGACGGAATACTTACAATACGGATCGATACGACAGTTTCAATACCAGTTGACCAACCACGTCCCGTGGTCGTTGAAATACCGTATGGTTAAGGAGATAGTGGAGGGCATGGTCTTTCTGCACGGACAAGACATGATTCATGCGAATTTGAAAAGTGACAATATTCTGATAGATGACAACTTTCATGCTAAGGTAATTAAAATCAATGGTAATTGAACATTTGTACATTTGTTTCGGAAACGACGTGTCGTGTATGTCGTCACGGTATTGTAACCGAGACTCTTTTACTCTGAGTACAAGAACGTTGAAAAATAAAATCACACTATAAATTATACGTCACATCCGGTACATATTGCATTAGTGCTTTTCCAGATAACCATATAAGGCCTAAATCATGTGCCGCATGCGCTAGAATATTCTATTAGTGCTTTCCTAGGTGACCATATAAGACCTAAATCATACGTCATATCCGGTGAATATTGTATTAGTGCTTTCCTAGGTGACCATATAAGCCCTAAATCATACGTCATATCCGGTGAATATTGTAATAGTGCTTTTCTAGGAGACCATATAATAGGCGACAGCAGTTACACATGTGTACATATATGTAAAATCAAATGTGTATATACAGTCATTAAATTCATCATGTTGTTAAACGTAGTATTATTACAAAGTACAGGTGAAAGTTGAAATTTGTGACGGCTACAGGTGTTGTGTGTATTTGGAACGATTTGTACGTTTTTTCACCAAAAATATACACGTGACACAGCTCTCACTTTATCTACATATGTCCATTCTCGCAAGCCAGATCACATATTTCTTCTTGGCGGTGCCGTAAAAGAGGCTGTGGTTTACGACGATGTATATGTTTAGTTTGTCGAGTTTATTCAATTTTGTAATACGTGTCATCATCACGTGACATGTCATTCAGGCATAGACGTTGGAGAGAGACTCTGCCGCGCGCCGCGGAGGCTCTCCAATATATATCTATGATTTTAGCAAGTCAGTAGTTATATATATCCGGTCTATATATCCGTATTCATCCGACCTAAATCTAAATAGACTCTACTTCAATGTGATTAAAACTCTCGTACAATTGTCAATATTTCCTCGCATTAAGGTTTTCATTAAAGACGACATGAAAGATTAATGCAGAAGTCAGAGTATACCAGCTGTCGGTGTTTGAGACTTACATGATATCCACAACCTGACTTTCTGACACTTTCTGCGTTCATTACAAGTATATCATAATTATATACAGGAAGATTAGAAAGACAGTGAATAAACGTTTATTATTCAACACGATAACAAATACTCAGAAGTTTGAAAAAAAAATCCATGGTATTCTACATGATGTATAAAACACCTCTCCTGTAGAAATTCATGCAAACATTACCGTGATTATGGAATTACATACCTAAAATTCAATTTTGATTTAATTTAATTAAATTTTTTAATGATTTTGAAAAATCTTTAATTGTAATTTTTAAGGCAATGTTTCAAATAAAGGGTGGTGGACCGATCAACATATTAAAGGGGCACAGTCTGTACATTTTTTTTAGTTTTCTCCTAATCTCGTTTTGTAGTTACTTATTAAAGTAGGTTGGACCGACAGAGCTCTTATTGGTATTCAGATGAAATATAAGCGACAATATGACATAATTTTTTACTGACCAAAATATTCGAAAACACAGTCTCGGCTACCATATCGTTTTATGGATATTCAAACTCTCCTATCGTACCGTACCGTGTCGAAACCCACTTGCTTCTTAATATAGTTTTGTATTTTATAGATCGAATTTAGCCGAAAATTGGTCTTCAATTCAGGATCAGAATCAGAATCAGAATACTTTATTCGTCTCACTAGCGGAAATAAAATAACGGTCCACAGAACAAAATACAATGCAAACAATGCTAAATAGAAACCCACAATAAGATTATAGAAAGAACGACTGTAGTTGCTGTTAGGAACAGAGATAGCGGATGGCGGGATAAAAGCTTACGAACGATTTACAAACTGTAAAACTAAAACTACAACTTGTAGACCGTCACTGTAAGCACTACCAATATGTACAATTATCACTCTTACAATTTTGACGAGCTTTTGTTTTGTCTACTATTTTCTCTCCTTAGATCAGTGACTACGGTATGACGTCACTCCGATCAAATTTCGATTTTCTGATCAGTCCAGATAACAACAACAGAAAGACACTGTCTTCAAGAAATTTATGTATTGTCCCTCCAGAGTATCTGAACGACTCTAATAAACCAGTTCACAATTCCTATGATATTTACAGGTAAGTTGATATATTTTACTGTAAGTGGAGTATAATTAGGTGTGCTACTTTAAAAGTCAAAAGGACGCAGGCATGCAGAAAATCAAATTATGTCGACTCCAATAAGGAGAATTAAAGATATCATTCACTAAGTAAACGTAATGCTTCTACGTGAAGTATGATACAATTATTGAGTTTGCATATCTACAACAAGAAGGAGGCAAAACCTCAAAGGTCACGAGTATTTTCCGGTTGAGTGAAGACAAATATCGGGAAATGGTATAATTATGAAAAATCTGTACAAATAATGTCGATTTTGGTCATTTTTGACTCATCTTTTGAAAAGCAGTGACGTAGATACGCGTTGTCGTGACGTAGAACATTTTTTTTGTTCCAACACTTTCAACTTGGCTGGCGTATGGTGTAAGCGTTCGTGGTTTGAACTTTGAACTGAACTTACTGTGTGCAGTAGTTGCTGATAGCCAAATTTCAAAGAAACACTTTGTGCGTTGTATAGTAATCAGGTAATTGAATAGTTTATGGACCGAGGGGTAAC
>NC_135561.1:7616231-7681231 GCF_964340395.1 Glandiceps talaboti
TAGTTGATAAATTATGTGTTCGGTTATTCAGTTGTGTACAATTTTGACTTCACCGCTGATAAATAGTACGACGTATATGTACTGTCAAGATAATGTTGCTGCCACAACGTAACACGTCGTCGTACGTGTTTGGCATATCCTGAGGAGAAGGGTTCCACACCAAACATGTAACCACTCATAGATTGGGTATTTCAGATTGTACATCAGTACTAGGAATGACAAGTACAACCAATGCAAGTACATTTTCGATTACTGAAACAGGACTCGTGATATCGCCACCATACGACGATTCTTCCAAGAACTGCTTTTTATTGAAATTAGCATCGTCATTGATAACCGTGAAGTCAACATTATGCTAAAAATGAAGCTACCAAATGATGTGTTTGCTTCGTTTTAGTTAATAGTAAAGAAGAAAGAAAGAAAGAAAGGAAATGAAAGAAAGCGATAGATAGAAAGGAGATGAGATATGAGCAACATATTTATGAGTAAAAAGACTCATAAAATCACCTGAAAACTTAACATACATTCGATTACAGTTAAAATCCTGACGCGTACTCGGACGATTTGTTACATCGCCACAATCACAAAGTACTGCGCATGTGTACATTTACAATACAAGTGCAATGCTTGCTTTCAAAACGTCGCAATAGTAGAACGATCCGATCGAACGTTGGTTATGTTAATTTAAAACAATGTGTGAGTGTCAACTCATTGTAATGAATCGCAGTGTAATTCTAGTAGCAATTGTTATGTGAAGTATTTGTACGCAATGTATGAAAAAATGAATATATAGTTGTAAATATGTTTGTTTCTGTCGATCTTGATGTACTGACCATGCCTGTATACTTGTACAGGTAATTTGCTGTTCAATGTTTGTGTATAATTTCAAATGTAAATCATAAAGAGATTTTCTGTATATAGTCTGGATACCAACATGGTCTCTAACTAAACCATGTCTAGTCAAAGTCCCTCAATCAGCACAACAAGTTGTTCATCCAATCAGTGAACCCCAACTGTTATAGTGACATAATAAACAGTGTATAAGTAGCATCCTGAGCTGACAAATATACCATATTTGGACATTACATAACTGCCCCAATAAACACTAACTTTATGAGGGACTGTGTTATTGGTTAGAATTTTGTGATTGTTTACAAAAGACGTGATATTAATGACTGTGTGGATGGATGAATTTTAAATTACATCTCATGCATCTCAGGACTTCTAGAATAACGACTTTGAATATACTGTGAGTGGAGGTGTAAATAGTAACGATACTGTATAGGAACTAGACTAGATGTTCTGCTGCATAGTCCTCATTTTTGAAATATTTTGAAAATTAAATTTTTGAAGCAATTTTTTAAGTTTGAAATATATTTTTTACGGATATGGAAATGGTTTTACTAGTAATTGGCTGCAAATTTCAAGCCGTGGAGACATAGAGGATTGAACACACTCTTTCTCAGTAAAATATCTTTACGTTTGTTCAGTGTTAACGTTGATGTAATAAGTTTCATCTGAAGACTTGGATTTAAAATCGTTGTTTAATTTTTATCGGTTTGTGAATAAAATGTCCAGATAATATAGCCTTCTTTAAAAGTGCTTGAAATGTATTTGTGTTTGTGTTTGTGTTTGTGTTTGTGTTTGTGTTTGTGTTTGTGTTTGTGTTTGTGTTTGTGTTTGTCTTTTTTTTTTAAATGGAATTATTTCGAGGTTGTCTACCGGATATCAGAAATAATGTGAAATATATTTGTGACGTCACATCCTTTGAAGTTTCCTGAGAGTTACCCCTTTGGCATATTACCGTACACAGAATTTAATTATCTTTTTTTTTCTTCTTCCTCTCTTCTTCCTTCGAGTCGAAAAACTCAGAATATTCAAATAATCTTTTCATGAATGGAATACACCATATTATCACTGAAGACACCGCAAAAACGACCAACGACAAAGAGAATAATAAATGGCGCCACCAACGACGAAAGATGGGTCAAAATCAACAATTCGATAACTAGTAGGCCCCATTTTACACGTAAACTTCGTTTCCTATCGTTAATTTTAATGGAATATAGTGTGAACTCTGTGAATAATCTCCAAAGCAATTAACCCGATATATCATAGCAAGGGATATTTAAAATTCATCGTTTTGGAAGCCTTCAGTAATTACGAGGGGGAATTCAGGCCGCGGTATTTGCGAGAAGTGTAACCCTCCCCCGATTCCGTCTTGCTAAAAATTGGCCCTCCTTGATTTAAAAAAAAAAAAAATGACCCTTCTCTTGTTGAAAAATTTAAAAAAATATGGTTAAAATGTTGTCAGATATTGGAAATTGGCACTAGTCTCAGAATCAATAGTAAGGACCGTTAACTTCACTGCTGCCACCATGTGAAAAGTTTTAAAGGCATGCTGGGTATTCTCATTACTACCACCGTAGTGAATATGGGGAAAGACACTGCATCAATCTATCAATCAGTTTATTTCAGAACAATAAGGTCACAGGTCTAAAGAGCAAACAATGTTACAAACATTTCAGTTCATAGAGGAAAATTGCAAAATAAATCAATGAAGCTAAATTATTAATCAATAGCTGTGTTTGGATCTCATTGGCAGAGCTTAAGGCCAAAACTCCCAAAGACTTGATGAGTACACTCTTGATGTGGTCGGAACGGAGGTTAACATCTCCACAACATTAACTGTAACATATTACCTCCTATAAAACCCACTTCTCTCCTCACATCATAACTGACAATTGATTCACTGCATGCTTGTCAGCAGCGATTTGATTGGTATAGTGTGCTATTACAATACCTAACCCTATTAAGATCAATACGCAACCCTAACCCTACCTAATGTGGCAGCAATGGGATATAGAACTGGTGGCAGCGGTGGGATGCTAAAAATCACAAAATGATATAAGTCAAACAATAAAATGAGTCAAAGAAAATGTGACTCTCCCCTTCTTCTATTTTCTAAAATATATCCCTCCCCGAGAACCAATTTGTAACACGTGACCCCCCTCATCCCCCAGCTCCCCACTGTAATTGATATAGGTTCACTGCTACTTAAACGGACCAGGCACGGACTGATTTCAAACGATGGCGAGAATAATGTTGACTGACAGTGAATTATCATATGAAGCCATCAAGTCAACATTACACAAACTTTTTCAATATACACGACCATTCTCAAAAGATGGTGTCCACTATTTGTATGTCCATATATTTACCTATGCTAGTAACGGAAGAGTATTATGGTGTGGATGGTAGTTATTTGATTAGAAACATTGTCCACAGTTGATTAGGGTACCAAAGGTGTTCTTCTTTATGGGAATCAGAGACTGAATTTAGTCAGGAACTATGTCAAGCATCTATGAGGCATATTGTTTCTATACAGTAGAGAATAGTGAAGAGGCTAATTCAGTATACATGCAGTCCATGGTGAAGCATCTACAGCATGGCTATAGCTACAACAGCATATTGTATATGATTGATGATATGCAGGATAGTCTGTTTACACACAGACAGAACTACTTGGTGAAGCCAGGTATCAGTTCCTGGTTAAAGACACTCTAGAAATACATACATGGATTTAATGATAATGACAAAAAATAAAGATTTTATTGTGCCACATACAGCAATACAAGATAAAGAGCCTAAACGTAATCGACAGATATGATATTGATTAATTATTGTATACACCAGACTAAATACATTAAACTTGTCAACATTACATATCTCTTAACCACGAAAAATAAAACAAAAATGCACAATTATTGAATCAGTAAAAACGATAATCTGAATTATGTATTTTGGTAAATATCATGAAAATATGACAGACGGTTGATTAATTTTTGAAATAAAGTGTTAACATATCTTAAACGACCTCGAATATGTGTGTTGAACAATTTGGACGAGGCATTTAAGAATTCATAGAAGCAGCGCCATCTATGGTGATTGTTGGATATGGAACATCATTTTTGTTTCAAGTCATTGCAGCAAGTACACTGCTGGTATCACTATTAGCCAGTCATCTTTTAACGAATCTCACATTTGAATAGTTTGCTTATCACTGATAGTAACCAATGCATGGATGTACAAGTCACGTGAAAAGACTGTCGTAATTGGATGTAATAAAATAATAAACGTACGCGCACACACAAAGACACGCCCACGACCCCCCACACTTACATACATACATACATACATACATACATACATACATACATACATACATACACACATTACATAAAAATGTACAGAGTATCAATGTCAAAGACAAAGGGCACGACACTTAATCGAATAGACGAATGTATATGACAGTCGTTGTGAAATTGCATGGTAGTTGTTTGCTGATAACATATCCCCACAAGACCACTTAATTACTGTAAGCATGTTGTATTAACTTAATAACCCTTGAGATTTGTAAAGGATCAGTTTTATTTGATACTGTATAAGTCAATTCTAGAAGTAATGCTAGCACTTCGAATTCAGCCTATAGCATAACATTGCTAGGGTTATTCTTTAAAAAATGACTTGTACTAACATATGGTAACATTGTGCGGAGGTAGCCTACAAGTTAGAAGGCAGGATTTGTCTCTGATTGGATGATAAAAATTGTGTGTAATTATTGAACTCATTGACACGGTGTATAAAAACACTCATCTTCATAAAAAGTACTTGACCGAGTATGCTTGTTATTCATCTAAGAGCCACGAGTTTTAGCCAGTCTTCGTCTTGCATCGCACCTCGCAGTAACCCATGTTGTGTTAATTATTTCAACACTCTCAAGATATGAATTCCTGTTGAAGTGAAAACATGTAAATTATATTATATATACAGTTACCATTATCCTACTAACGATCAAGTCTTAGTTAACTACTATCGAAACTAAAAATCTAATCACTGTGGTTTCTTTGTCACATTAAAAGTCATTCTTCAAATGATAGGCCTTGGGATATTTGTATTGATATTGCAAGCTAGCGACCAAAGGTGCAATCAAGGACGGGAATAAGTGCGCCCCGAGTACTTTCATCCTTCGGCTTTTGTTCGGCAACCGTCGGAGCTCAGACCCGAGGTCTTATTACAAGACTCATGACTGCTAAGCCGGGCTGCTAAGATAATGTACTAAACCTATATCACTACAACCATATGACGTCGCACACCACTCAAAACTTTACTGAGCCTTACTATTGTTGAAGACTTTAAGATGGGAAACATACTGGGAAAAATTATATAGGGTATAACAATTGAGAATATTAATATATTGTGCTTACGTCAATCAGGTCCTGTAGGTTATTTCGTCTTTACATATGATAACCAAGATCATAATGTACACAACTAATCCAGTTATAGCGGTTGCTACTAGCATAACATAATTATCGAAGGTTATCTTTCTAAAGAATTCTTCGTTGAAGTCAATCTCATTGACTGGAACAACAAAGTCGGCCTTGGTGAATGAAGAAAGGTGATTGAAATAACATACATTGAATGTATCATTTCCAGGTGATGAACCAGGCTGTAATACGAACAAACAGATAACATACATTGAGTGTATCATGTCCAGGTGATGATCCAGGCTGCTGTAATGTGAACACACAGATAACATACATTGAGTGCATCATGTCCAGGTGATGAACCAGGCTGTAATATGAACACACAGATAACAAATATTGAGTGCATCATGTCCAGGTGATGAACCAGACTGTAATATGAACACACAGATAACATACATTGAGTGTACCATGTCTAGGTGATGGACCAGGCTGTGATACGAACACACAGATAACATAACATAAAAAAGGCAAAAGCTATATTTATATATGCAGATCCCTGGCGTACTCGTTGGGTTATTCCAGATGTAAGGTTAAAAACGAATACATACCCAGCATCCATCAGCTTGCCATGTTTGATTATATTCATTCCAGTATAAACAGGTTGTAAATGTAACTGAAAAAGTTACATTATGTTTTTGGGTAGGGTCGACATCATTCGTTGAATCTAAACCCAATTGATGATAACAAGATAAGTAGTCAGCAAGGTTACATGGCGAATGTTATCAACTTTGTAACAGAAAGAAGTAAACGTGTTACAACATATATAGGGTTAAAAAGCAAACTTTGCTTGTTGCTAAACGTCATCCATGTGATTAAGGCCATGTTGGACATAACGGGAACTTATAACTATATATTTAGGCTTAATGGGATCACTCAAACCGAATGTAACAATTGTAAGTAGACCATGTTAAAATTGTATTGTCTCTTAGTGCAATACTAGTACCCAACAACTATACCAACTGTACCAATAATCACTGGTCTGGTACTCGAGCTCGTCGATTTACTTGCTTGACTTCTCTTATAATACGTTTTTTTCACCTTCACCTATTATTACAATGACAATGTACTTTAAATGACCGATTACATTGCCTGAGGACCAATGATACAATATATATCTTTGAACATACATCAACTAAGAGCCACTTACTGATTTTCAAGAGAAAATAGAAGATTTCCTCTGAGCCTGTCGTGGTAAATGTCACTTGTCTCGAATCACCACTTGAGATGTTCCATGATTTGTCGTACGATGTCTCATTCACTTCTGAACCTTCTTTCACATACAGGTTGTACTGAACACCGATTGAATGAGAATTAATCGAAACTATCATAACACCTGGAGGATTGGTAGCATTCATATCGAACTGTAGACTGTTTTCAGTTGATATTTCAACTTGTCTTTGAGGCACGGATTCAGATGTTGCTGTAGTATTGCTGATTTGATATGTGCCTCGGGCCTTGACTGGTTTGCCATTTGCATCAAAGAAATCAAGAGATATATAAGGTGATGACTTCAACATGTCAGGTGACTTAAACATGTGTGGGTTGAACTTTGAGCCAATGAACTGCAAGGAAAGAAAATTAATGTCATCACAGTTTCTAACAAAGTAATGTTAATCTGCAATAACATTAACAATGTATTTATAAGTATTCGTTGATTTTTTCCCCACTATATTATTATAAGTATTCGTGATGGAAGGATGGGCCTAAGTAAACATTTTCTTGTGCATTTGCTGATAAACAGTCAAACTATGATAGGTGTCGAATTTATGTTCGAAAAAAAGCTCTTTGTATAGTAAAGAATGTTTCTTCTATGTGATTGTATCAAACATGTAAGATTTACAAATCATTTAGTTTCTTACACTTTGAAAATCATTGAATAGTTTACTTACCTTACTTGAGTGGATCTTTGTTACGTTTGTAGTATTAGTCTTGGCTTCTACACTAGATACATTAATTGCACCATATGAAGAGTTGAACTCATAGCCCTCGACATCAGAGTCATTATATTGTTGAAGAAGAGCAGTAAAGATTCGAGATTCAAATAAAACTTCATCTTCTCCAGTTTTGTTCATCCCCAACATTGCGACATTTAGGCAAGTTTCTGTGGCGTTGAACATTGTTATTATAACATTACTCTGTTTTATGAAAAAAACCCATGAATTTGTCATATTTTGCATAAGTGTACAGGTAGTAAATCATACTATTATACGTTTGCATTACTTCTTTTATCTTACGTATTTATCCCATTTCGATAGACAGATTTTGAATTTTGACTTTTTTCCAAGACGCCCACGATCCCCACTTGCGTTCATACAGTAGTCTTAAAGTATTAGTAAACGACATACTACAAAACATTATGTAAATATCGACGTATTACCACTCTAAATCTCTAAAACTAAGAGAAATGAAAAAAGTATTCGAATTAGCCACTGTACACTGGAGCAAGGAATTGTGGGTATGGTACCCAAATGCCTATGCTGGTGTCCCAGTGCCGCTATCTAATATTAGTCTGTGTATTGTTTCTACCTAATCGACATGCAAGGTAGAAACAATAGACAAAGCCACTTAGGCTAATGCTTTTTGTGACATCGGCATTGTTGTTGTCACAACCAGATTCCCTAGTATACAACGGCTCGTTCGTGGATAATTTGAGTAATTTTTATTTCTCACATTTTAGAGAGGTTGCTCAATGCAGAGATGGCAAGGGTGACTTTTTCGTGACTTAATGAACTAAAGCAGTTAGGAAGAAATCAGCCCGCCTTTGTTCTCCTTAAGCCACATAAGTTAACATATGTAAGTATAAAATGATTTCAGTAAAATGGTTTTAAATCTATAAATGTGATGCTTGCTTTTATTACCAAATTATGACGGTTACAAAAAAGTGAAGGATATTTAGACAATATTGTCTCTAGACGTTAGCAGAATCACCTATGTTTCGAATTAATATTATTTATAAAATATTTGTTAGCGGTAGGATAGCCATGGATATACGGATATGAGGGAAACCAATCATCTAGACGATTAATTTACCTGTTTGCTTGTCTCTTTGTTTCCATCATTAAACGCTGTAGAAACGGCAGCTTCCATGATACCAGAAGAGGATTGGAATAATTCTATAAATAATATTTTGAAGACATAAGAAGGATTATAAGAAGTTGTTGCATCAAAAGAATTATACTTAACGTGGCCATGTGAATGAGGATGGCTATTCATTTTCGAATTTGAATTACTAAAACTTTACTATTGTTTTTAAATGAAGAAATGAAACAATATATCCCAAGTCTGTACTCGGAACTTTAACAACAACAACAACAACAACAACAACAACAACAACAACAACAGCAACAACAACAACAGAATAATAGTGTGCACGAAGTAAATTTGCTATTCTACGTAAGGAAGTGGTTTGTAAACGGTAGAGAACTCGGTATACCACCTGAGCAAAGTATTTGTCCATTTGGATGCAGATATGAAGAGGACGGGTACCCTTTTTTGTACTAGTGTGCCCTAAATATCAACAGGTCAGAACTAAGTTTATTGCTAAATTGTATTTCTCATCTGCATGTGATTGGAATTATATTTTGTTGATGCAGTCAACAAACACCTTCACTCTTCAAAACCTTGGACAATTTACATTCTTTGCCATGAAGATACGTAAACATGTTTTGGAAGAAAACCTCTACATAAGATAATGTATCTATTTATTCTATGTTGAACATACTTCGGTGACAATGAACCATTGTTCTTTATTCAGATATATACATGTATGGCCGACAGTACCGAATAAACAATATTATTTTTATCAAATGGTTTGTAAACAAAGTGGATAAATAAAATAAATAACAGTGAATTACAAATATCAACAGTATATTCCAGTAGCATGCACAGACTACATGTGATGCAGTGATTACTCGTGTTTACTAAGTTGGTTAATAATTTACTTGCAGTATAAGTAAAGGCGTCAATGGTACAAATACCTTCTGTAACTTTACGAACAACCTTATCAGAGGTGCTGTTATCGTCCAACGCAAAGGAGCTAAGTGATCCAACCATTTGATCAACGAACAGTGCTGCAGATTCCTTTAATTTTAAACAACAAACAATATTGATATGTCATCACAGAATATGCATCAGTAAAACTAGCAATCATGACATTGTCCTTTAAGCAATACACAAATTTGTATTTTTCTCTCTATCAAATGTGTATACATATACAGCATATGCCATCGCAGGAGATATATCAATAAGGTCTAGATGAAATCAAACTGACATTGAGTTTATTAGCATATTATTGATATAATGAAGTAAATTTAAAAAAAGCAATATCCATATAAATGAACATTTGCCTAAATGATATCATATTAGGCCATATCGCTGAATGGAAAACTATAAATCACTTGTATGTTACGATATCGCATCTTTTTCTTATCATAGTCCTCTGCAAGTTTAGCTAGATACTTCATACCAATATTAATAAAATCACGCTAACAATTAAGGTGCACTTATTATCATTCATTTACCTGGACCTCTGGTAGGAGTTCCCCTGGGTCGCTAATTGATGTGAGCACTGACATACTTTGCGTAGCTTGTTCAAACGGAAAGTTATCTTGATCGAATACTGTAGACACTGCAGACAGGACATTCATTAAAGCTGCCTTAGTCTGATATTATAGAAAAGAGGTAAGGTTAGGTCAAAATATCTTAGATCATCTGAAAGACCGTGAAAACTACATGTCAAAAACTACACGTGTCCTTATTTTGTCTATAAAACCAGAATACAGATGTTCAACAATTGTACACGTGACCTAATGACATACAACGACATCCTGTGACAATCCTTTAGCTTGTGTATTTCAAAGACAGTAAGATAATGCACGTTACGTAAAACACAGTACAGAGCTAAGACATTTAGATGACTTACTTGCTGCGTATCTTCAACGGAGTAACCATCGTTTTCCTATTGAAAATGAATACGAAATCAGAATTAGAAAGCCTTCCTGCCTACCTGTCTGTCTGTGTCAAGATGAGCAGTGGCACATTAGTGCAATAGTTGGCTTAAAGCACTCTCATGTTTTAGTGGCCATATTGTGGATTAACAGGATTGTTGTGTAGCAATATTAATTACAAACAGCATTAAATGGTTAAATTGTTATCCTTAAGAGTATTGAAGTATCGCATTCTTTAGTCTTTCATGGTTTCTGCAGTAAGATAAAGTTTTATTCCACTTTTGGCTGAAACAGTGGAAGAAACATATTTCACGAAATATATCATAGCTTGTTAACAATGACATTATGTATATCATCGCCTGTTAACAAATCACATCACGTATATCATAGCCTGATAAACAATCACATCACGTATACCATAGCCTGATAATCAATCACACTGTGTATATGATAGCTTGTTAACCAATAGCACGTTATTGTGACTTAATCAAGGCTAAGTTACTTGATCCTGTATTGCTCAACATGTAGAGTTTTGTGTCAAAACAAATGAACCGGGTAGAGAGAAGATTAAATATCCGGATAATGTTACCCCTAATTCACCTCTTGAAACTCTAGCTATGTACCAGTTGTACCATATGGTTACATAACATGGTATTTATCTACAATCTTGATTATTTAAAGAAGTACAAAGAATAACAAACAGCGAAACAAATGGAGACGAAAGCTTAACTACATACACGACTTGTGCAGAATTAAAAAATTAAAAATCTGACTTGTTCCTACATGCTTCTATATGAGATAATGATAAATTATTACATACGTCAACCCCTACACCTCTAATATCACACTGTATTCACAAAATATGCACCGGAGTTGTTTGTCTGTGATAATTCTCCTACGATGGCAGCCCATATCATTAAAGTTACACAACCTGAGTTTAAGAGCTTTTTACTAAATGAAAATCCTTGTATAGACCCCAAACTGATCTAGTACAATGATACTGTCGATGCATATTTTCTATTATATTACAATTACCTTCTGAACTGCTGATTTAATAGTAGAGATTTGATAGACATTTGTATACATAAGTAATATGTTAATAGCAGGTTTGAATTCAGTCAATTGCAAGCATGATTAGAATACCGAGAGTACTCAGGAAATATTACTACCTAAATGAATAAACTCAGCTTGTGTCCCTTTAATAAGTATTTTCCTGACCTTTGAAAAAGTGTTGGAGACTTGTCCAATCACGTTGATTTGTTGGAGCACATTTGATACATCATCCACAGATAGGTCAACAGTGACCATATTTAATAGGTCATCGGCTAGGGCTGCCACAATGTCTCGAGTTTCGCTGTTTACAACTGGCTCAGTTACCTAGAGGTATGGATAGTAGAGATGTTTAGCTCCAACATGACGATGTTATTAATCAAGTAATCTGCATATTCAAACACAAATGTATCTGTTGATGAATCATTCAATGATATTCAAAATTAGTAACTCCATTCAGTAAACCCAAGTTTAGTACAATCAATAGTAAATAGATTATTTGGTGTTGAAGTCTTTTTAAAGATAGGTTAAAACTATGCTACCTCCAAATTGCAACTCATTTCTATAGCTGATGTATATTTATACGGCAGACAAAGTTGAGATGTTGAGTAGGCCGTTAACTAGGATTAATTTGGTGTCATTTCTTAGAAAATAAAATACATTATATTAGCTAGTATTATTTACATCATAAAAGTCTATAAAAGCAATAATTTTCCTATAACGTATAATCTCCAAAAGGTCATGTCAATAGCGATTTGGTTGCCTAAGTATAACTTACCACTATTTCTTTAGTACAATTTATAAAAACTACATTTGTATCCATTGTTTGGATAAAAATCTCTTTGGTGTTATCGAATTCACTTTTACCACTCTGAGACATGAAGTCTATGGGCTGTGTGATTCCATGGTATATCAGTTGTCCTAAATCATCACTAGACTTGTCACGAATTCTCATCTCGTAAATAACCGGTAATTCATCAGTGACAAAATGTGGCCATGTCAGCATGAACTTGTCTGTTCCTGTACCTGTTTAGGCAAAGTAGTAATTTATTATAATACATACATGCGCGCGCACGCACACACACATACATACATACATACATACATACATACATACATACATACATGTGTTATTCCAATACATACATACATACATACATACATACATACATACATACATACATACATATATACATGCAGTTGTTTAATATTTATACTGCTGTTGTGAAATTTAAAATCGTTAAAGGTACAAGTCTGTACTCACCAGCCGTTGGTTGGATATCTATGTCATCACATGTGCCTTTTGAAACAATAAATCAAGAAAATTTATGAAATTATAAATAGAGCGAATCTTTCTTAATATGAATCATAGAATTAATAATGTATGACAAAAACTGTACACATGAACATAGGTGTCACTTTATGCCAAGACATCTTAGAATTTAGTTTGGAAACGCATCTGTTTGTAAAATTTTAAAATTAATCTTAAATGTAAAGGGAGATGTCCAGTTTTGTTTTTTGCACATGAACAAGGTATATTGTCCCTTTCTGTAAGACGTCTAAATAACTGCATTCTACCAATCATATATCCTGGGTCTATGTATGTCTCTCTACTATTTGAATTTATCAAATGGTGGCAATCATTATCATGCAAATATATATTTTATACAAAATTTCAATCCACTAAGAACTGATTAAAAAGCGTGTACCCTTTCATCTACCAGTCTGTAATGTATACGCCAAAACACTTTTCAAATGTCCTGCTGTATTCTTGCTTAAATATACTATCTGCAGGATAACTATTAAATAACATCACTGTCCATTGATATTTCAAATGATATCGATATATTGCCATCGGTACGTAGAAACCCTACCTTGTACCACTGTGACCATAAATTGACAACTTGCCGTATAACCATCTTCATCTGCGACTGCGCAGGTGACATTTGTGTTTCCAGTGTTAAAGAGTGAGCCCGATAATGGATCACATAATGGCAGCTCCATAATCGTTTTACCTGAAGTCGATATACCATGGAAAGACACAATAGTAGACATACCATGGAAGTATACGGAATAATCTGCTGGACAGTTCATTGCTACGCCAATTTCTATGTTTAAGGAAATCGAAAGAAAATTCAGTTTAGATACTTGAAGTCTACAAAAGCACTACGTACATCACACATTGTAGTTCACTTGGTTAATAAAATAATTTCACTTTCATGTAAGATGTTTGTGTTTTTTATAATTAACCAGAACAGGTTTTAAACGGCCAGGAAAGAAACTTTATGTCTCACATATCATTGACACTGTGTCAATGGCTGACACAGAGAAACTCATACTGACTGCTTCAATAAATGTCAAGCTTAAATTAGCTGTACAGCCAACGATAAATAGTGGACATCATATTCCTTACCTGTATCTTCACATAAATAGAACCATTTTGTAGTACAACTAGCTGTAGCCCAAGTCACTAAATGATCGGACCTGTTTGAGCACACAGTGAAAATGAAAAAGATGCATATTTTGTAAACCACTTTAAAGTGATTGTATGGACGAGAAGTTATTATCATTTGGAATTAATTTTGCTATTTGCTATTTGCTAGTCCATGTTTGTCAAACGAAAAAGGAAACCCCCACAAAAAAACAAAAAAATAATAAATATTTTTGTAATAATTGTTCTTGGAACAGGAAACTGGTTAAACACAAGTCATCATTTTTAATCACGAATAAACACAATACATCAAACTGTTCGTATATGGTAATGTTTTAATATGATGTGGTGAAATAACAGACGTATGGACAGACAGGATGTGACGTAGTGATTACTTGTATTTAATCACTTTTGTTTACAAATGACTTCGAATCCTTAGGTATTTGATGGAACAAGCCTCCACCTCGTAAGATTTGCATAGTAGTTTAGTTACCATAGTAATTACTGTTTACTATAGTTTAGATCTAAAGCGTGTTATGAAAGCCAGTTTGTACAGAGAACTGGGTCATTTTCTCTATTTCAGGACCAATATATCCTGAAGATATGTCATCTCCGGACAGTTAACAACATCGCAGTCAGTTTTAGCGGGAAATACTGAAGTTTACATGTGCTTTAGTAGTTAGTCCCTCAAAGGAGGGACTATTATTAAGGGGCTCGGTCGGTCCGTCCGTCCGTCCGTCCGTCTGTCATGCGTGCGTGCGTGCGAGCATCCATCCGTAATACACCATTTCTCAGACATAGAATATTCGATTTCATTCAAACCTGACACAAATGTGACATATCATATGCGACACATGCACGTCACTTTGTTTTTGACATATGCAAATTTGACGAAATGGTTGTCATATTTGTATTTAAAAATTAATATTTACTACATAACTCAAGCTGTCATACATAGAGACCCCTTTCAAGTGCCTACCACATATTATCACATGAAAGCTAGCTTTTGAGACCTTGACCTTTGCCCTTTATCTTCAGGGTGAATTATCAAAATCAAGCCAATTCCTGCCTATCACAGACACATTGTAGTATTTACATATTGCCAATTTCTTTCAAATCATGTTTACAAATAATATTGAAGAATAGAACTATACATAAACATTACTTGTGATCACTTTTACTGAATGGCAGCCATATTTGTAGTAAAAACTCACTATAGTGCTGCATAACTCAAAAACATAGACTCCATTCAAGTGTCTAACCCCATATAATTACATGCAAGCGTTCTTGTATTCAGTCACATAGAAGTAATGCATTTGATGGGGCGGGGTTGTCTTCTACGAAGTCTTGCTTTACGGGGACGGGATGGGGGGTGGAAGGTGGGTGGAGGACCATTGAGTCGTGCAGACCGGTGTGTTGCACGGGTCCGATGTTAGATGTAGTAAATGGTTGACGTGTTGAATTGCAGGCGAATTTATTGTTGGTTGTTTTATTTGCATTCTGTGGGTCCGTTATATAACAGTTGAAATACATTTGCACAGATCTGCCTATAGCTTTTAGAAGTACAAAATGTCTGCCTATAGCTATTAGAAGTACAAAATGTCAAAGATTTTTCAAATTAAAAATCCAAAATCCAAATGTACATATTTCTCATCCATATAGCAAAGTAAGAATAATAACCTTTTTTCTTATTGTCTGTAGAATCTTAATTAGTTTTTGGCAGTTTTATATTTCTTCTGTTTGGATAAATAAAGTATAATTTATTACCATAATACCCAAACACATCTATTATACAGATAGGTATTAAATAAACCACAATACTGTTCAAACCTTTGTATTGTCTTCTTTACAAACTGTTTCGGATCATTAAATTTAATTTGAAAATGGTTCATAGCTCCATTTTCTAGGAGAAATAAGCAAAGTGTGATAAAATAATCTAAATATTATGCTACGCATGAGGTGTTGCAAATTCTTTAGTTTATTCATGCATAGTTCTAACATTTAATAAATGAAAGAACAGCGAGCTTGTTGGCTCTTAACAACATCTTGTAAGTGTATGTAGACACATCCTACTGGTGAAATTCTGACATTTGCTAGTCCTTTTGGTATATCGACTTCATTTGTATAAAGGGAATGGTGTAGCTAAAGACGAAGTACACAATTTATTGTATTAATGTTCCTTACACGATTCTCTCAGCTCAAAGTCAATACAACATCAATGTGTATCCAACACATGGATTCTACTTTCTGTGTGTAAAACATTAAATTTACATGTGTTGTACGCATGTTCATGTACCAAATGTACATGCATTACAATGTACTTTTCAGTATTCGATTTTAGGAAAATTCCAAGTTTTGAAGGGACGTGGTTGTCACGTCACTCTTATTGTAGAATGAAAAATTATGGAAAATCGTATTTTGCTTTGTTGATTGACAGATTCAAATTAGTTTATATGACATTGGCTGCGTTAATGTTGCAATGTATATATTAAAACCGAGTGTCGCCACAGTTTGTTTTGAAATCATTAGCTGTATATATGTCTACTTATTTTGGTTCGTACGCCTTTTATTATATCGTTATCTTATTGTAAAGGGCTTTGGAATATTCAATACCTAGAAGTGGTTTAGAAATTTAAATAAATGTTTAATGATATTTAGAAACCCTTTGATCATTCCTGTCATACCAGACGATATAGTTCCTTACCGTACGAGCCGAGCACAATCATAGGCGCTGTTAGGGCCATTATCACCAAAAACAGTGTACCTCAGGACGTCACCATTATAAGTCTCCCAATTTCCATCGGTGCTGTTACGTCTTACATTTATCCATACATTGCTACTTCCTCTATTGACTATAAACGATGTGATCTCTTGATGTTTCATCATGTCAGTGTCTGTGGCAAATTCCCATCCGTTCTTCACGCAGTCCAAGTATGCATCCTCCTGACTTCTGCCTGCAGCCCGCAAAATAAATCTTGTAGATCCATCTAGAAAAACATTCACCGTAAAGAACTCACTATGATGTAATGGGGAAATTATAATAATACAGCTTTACTAAGTGTTCTACTTGAAAAAGTGTAATAATTTGATAATATTCCCTGCAATAATATTTGGAAAATACGAGTGACCTAAGGGGCCTTGTCACTACGAGTCGCTAGACGATTATTGGCAAACCCTTAGGTCACTCGTATTTTCCGAATGAACGAAGAAAAATAAATATAAATAACAATATAAGAATAAGAACTTTTATAGTGCCATATAGCCACATAGGTGCGCGCTTCACAGAGAAAAACAAAATGAATAAAAGCAAAAGTATGCTCGAAAAAAGACATAAAAAAATAATTGGCTGAAAAGTTAAAAACAAGTTGTGCAGAAATATCGTCTCAACAAAGGTAAAACGCATTTTAAAAGGAGTAAATATCTAAATAAAAAATTGATAAAGATAGGTTCCTTCTGTGGTAGGTATATACAACAAGGTTGAGAGTATGATCTTGGATTAGATCCATTCAGTTTAATATTACAAATCAATAGAGATTATAACACGTCGGTGATACGGTCATGTTTCTTTTTCCTGGAAATTATATAGACGAGCCGAGGGGTGCTGGATGAGTTAAACTTTGTTTAAATTAAATTTCTATTTGGGTGATGCTGTTCAGGAGATTATTTCCTTAGTCTAGTCTGGATGTTACTAACGCATGCACCAGGTGGTTAGTTGTGTCATCAGTTCAATATTTCCGCATTGCACTAATTGAATATTCCTGATGCGAAAATAAGCTTCTTTGTAAAGTTCATTAATTACTTGGTTGTCCATATTAACACACCTATATCTGGTTGAATACCAAGGTTTCTGGCTGTTGTAGTTGAAGTTATGGTACAATCGTTTATCTGCATCGGATGTTTTCAGTGATGATACTGGGGAATAAAATAATCATACCCCCTCAAGCATAATTCATCAGGAAAAATAAAAAAGCTATTTGGAACATTTTGACTCATATTTCGTGGGCCGCAGAATCATTGACGTAGAGACGGGTTGTCATGACGTAGAAAGACCAGGGTATATAACCCATATTTTCTGTTCAAAGACAATATCTGATTGGCTTGTGCATGGTGATTGGGGAAACGATGTGGCATGCACAGAATGGGCGTTAGGTAGTGATTACCTGTGTCTACCCATCTACTATATGTAAAATACTTTTTTTTTTAAGTACAATAATACTCTTACACTTTTCAATTTTTAGCAATTACTGAATTAAAAACACTGACTTAACTCGGTGTTACTTCACAATGTCAATTCATGTAAACCCAAAATAACTATCGGTTTCTCATATTTATATAAGATCACATTAACTAGTAATACTAGTATGTATATTCATCATGGAAGCACTAAGATTCATACAAAAGTTCTCTTCTTCCACTTTTGATTGAGAAACAGACATGCTTCGAAAAATCACTTTTCAGTGATCTTCAGTGTCTATCTAACTGGATTTGTATCCAAATTCGCTTGAGGTATTGAGTAACCAGAGGTTAAACAATTGTATGGTCACAAGCTTTATGAATAGCTATACGGTCAAGCTTTTTTACAAACGAAAATAATATCTGTAAACCTTTGCTGTAACCCGACGATACCAAGTTTTTTTCATGTCGACAATGAACATTTTTATGTAGTGTGTGAGACACTACTATAGAAATCCAGTTGAAAACAAGAAAGACACAATCTAAAATATATTGTTGTAAAATGTTGATATAAGCTAGCACCGGACATTGAAGTAATTACACTCATAGCAGGGTAGTGTCTCTGATAACAACATTCAATTTGGTGTTTACGCTCTCTTGGAATTGATTAGTTCCACATAATGAAGCCAATTGTATCATCCACTCGCGTACTCCACCGTACGCGTAAACAAGAGGAGGATTTTTATTAGTTTGTGTCTATCTCAATTTGCCTACAAAATGTTTTAACACAGTATTCTTCAATTGATGTCTATTTTATATCAGATACAGATACTTTATTGCCATGTGTTTAAAAAAAAACATTGGAAAATGACTTTTCACGAGCGCCCCATATTAAAAGTGTAAATGGAAATAAAAGTGGCTGAACATTATCTAAATAAACATTAAATGATTGATCATGACTGGTTTAAAATTCGGATTACAGAGGGATAAAAACTCTTCCTAAAACATTCAGAGCGTAAAATGTTAAGCGTGACTTATCCCAAAAAATAGTGCCATTGTAACAAAATTGTAGAATATTGTGTATTAATTGTTAAAAATATTTATCCACACGCTGGTCCACCCCTGTTTTTATCTATACACTAGCGTTTTACTGTTGCAGCTATGGTTACCACTGGGTGAACACATTTCTCATGAATGTCTACACCTCTAAGGAAAGGCCGAACTCTTCTGCTAAAAATAAAGAACAATCTTTCTTTGAAACCAGTGACCAAGGTTATTGTTAATTTTATTGAATAATTTGACAGTTTAGTTAATTTCAAATACAGTATTATAGCACTGCATTGTTTAATTTCATTTTACAAGTGTTAGTATTGTTCTCATGGGGTTCGAGCCAGACTCTGCGAAAACAACACTTTACTCTTGACTATTAAATCGAGACAAGTCGTAAAATAAATGCAAGTGTAATTTTTTTGGAAATAAACAACCTTCACTCACCTTGACAGGCTATTAAAATTATACCGAGGACGAGGAGAGGGCCACTCTGCCAGTGGCACATTTTGCGGAACGTCTCCAAAACGTTATCGTGTGTTCGTTGGCAGAAGTTACACTGGTGATGACCAACATTCAACTTTTAGGGAGTTGTTAGTTAATGCGGCCGGGGGGCGGGTCGGCAAAAAAGCAATTAGACATATTAGACAAATGAAGCTGTCTTTGTGTTTTATATTTTGGGTTACGGTCCACCACCGGGTGTAATAAGTGATATCCTTCGTAATGACTCGTGCGAACGTGACTCGGTCATGCAGAATGAAATGAAATACTAGTAGTGATGACACTTTAATTATTAAAATGTTAATAACAAGAACACATTATGGTTAAAGCCACGCATGCATTAGAAATCCTGTCCAGTGGCCCGGAAAATAAGAATTTACAATATTAGATTAAACATTAATAATTCAACAGCAGTATACATGAAATTTGGCCACTGGTATTCGAAGTTATCATACTTCGGGTTTATGGACCCTTTATTCAATTGAAAATACTAACCAGAAACCTCATAATTAAATTACTCATCAAGTATAACGTTAAAGTCAATTCATGCCATCCGTGACATTACAAATGTGTTCTGGCATTGCCAACACAGTAGATTTCCTAGTATAGATTCTTCGGCATTTTAGGGTATGAAAAATATCATCGAATCATTTGTTATATCTTAATTACTGATGAGCAGTAATGCTCAAGGTGAATAAATAAATAATTAATTAATACCATGTTTGCAAATTATGATTATGTATGCTTCCGTACGTAGACTATTTCGAGTACCTTTTAAATACACAGCATAAATCTCGCTACAAAAGTATAAACTCAACTTGTGTGCCCCGTTAATGTTGAAGAAACCAGTGGACCTGCCTGAAATAGTCGCCTGGTTGTTTACTCATCACGCTTAGTAAGTTCACCGCTCCATTGCCTCGTTTCATCACCATATCTCAAGAACGTACATTGTCCTTGCATGACTTACTTTACCTGATCCGCATCGTACTTCCAATCGAAATATGAACGATGAAGTACTGCAGTGGACCTGAAATAGTCGCATAGCTAGACAAATATTTACTCACGCATCCTTAGGCCTAAACAATAATTGTTTGGTTTAGGTTACCCGACCCCCGCCTTGTATTTCACTGACGATCCTAAACTTTTTATTACGTATTCGAGAAAAAAAAAATAAAATCGCAACAATTGTGAAGTCCCACGTGAAAAAGTGGATACGGATATTTACATCAACTTAAACAGACAATATAAAACTGTTCTCCCAATCTGTAATTACTGTACATCTGATGAGAAGAAACCAATAACACAGAGACCATAATATGAAAAACAAAACAAAGGAAAACGTAGCTACTGAACTAGACTTTTACACATGAAAACAAATCTACCCACCCCACCTATTCTAAAATTGACTGTAATCGGAACCACGCAATTTTTACCTCCCGTAAGGGTATGGGGGTATTAAAAGGGGAATGTCTGTCTGTCTGTCCGTGTGTGTCTGTGTCATCATTTTCTAAAAATCGGCTGGCTCAATTGTAATGAAATTTGGAATATATAATCTTTCGGGTAATGGCTATACCTGATTAGGTTTTGAGCTAGATCTGTTAATGTTTAATTAGAGAAATTTGCATATTAATGAAATCAACTAATTAAGCAATATCTTAAGGCTGCATACTTCAATTTCAATATAATTTAGTATATTCGTTAAACATAACATACATTTGTCCTATAAAATTTGTTGCTGTACCTTACAGTGTTAATGAATAATTTGCTTAATTAATGATTTTCGGTAATTAGGCTTAAGAATACATACTTCAATATCAATACAATTCAGTACATACATTAACCATAACAAATTGTGTATGTCCTATAAAGTTAGTTGATGTACCTTACAGTGTTGATGAATAATTAAATGATTTTCGGTAATTAGGCTATATCTTAAGACTTCATACTCCTATAAAAGTTTTCGTTTGAAGATTTAGTGAATAATTTCGTATAATATGGTACATATATCAACCATAATAATACGCCCCTGTCCTATGAAGTTTGTTCCTACAACTTTTACCTTTAATGAGTATTTTGAATAATGAACGATATTCAGTAATTATCATGTACTCTTCAAATTCTGTACAATTTGGCACATACATTAACCTAAGAAAGCACGCTTGTCCAAAAACAGAGCCTGTTATCATAGTTTTTTTAGTTTAATGAGTTATTTGCATAATTAGTGATTCCCTTACTAGGCATTCAGTTTAAATCTGGTTTTACTGGGCCTTAGTAAGCTTACCCTCCATTGCTTCCTGTTTGATCAGCATATCTCAAGAACGTACATTGCATAACTTACCTTGCGTGATCCGTATTGTGCTTCCAATCGAATTATGAATGAAGTACTGCAACGTACTGAAATTGTGGCACATCTTTGATCTGACCCTACAAATTCTGTACAAAGACACATACCCATGTTGGCACAATATCAATATGTTGGAGTAGTTTGCTGTTCATACTTTGATTGGAAGCGCTGTAAAAGGGTCGAGAGCTTAACATTACTCTTTTGTCGAGTAAAGATGATAAAACGTTGCAATGCTGGGAAATATGTTTGTCGAGTCACAAGACGATCTGTTTGAGGTTACCTGTCTTCTCAATAAAACATCAAAGACAAGGGAAGGTCAATTTATTGTAAGGTATTAAAGAAACAGAAACATCAGAGAAGGAATAATGTCACTTTATTGCATTCACTTGCATACAATTCAAATTCTTAAATAAAATAAATTGTCAGAGTATCTGAAAGCCATTAAAACTCAGTGTCTGATAGGATAAACATTTGAGATGGAAAACAAGTTGGCTTGGAAACATATGGAAACAAAAAGTGATTGTTTACATCCTATAGTTTAACATGATATTAGGTACTTGTTTGATGAAATATGAAGCACACCCATCTACTAGTTGACATACAAATAGTCCGATGCTCTGTATTTCCAAGATACAATCTGACATTATTTCAAAGTTACATAATGTTGTGTGTGTGTGTGTGTGTGTGAGTGAGTGTGTACATGTAGTTCAGGGAGTTAGTCAACAAATATCAGGAGTGTCTACATATCACTGAGCACATTTGGTAAAGGTTCACTTTTGAAGGAGTCTTTCAGATTTTTCAGTTTAGTTCTCAACCTCCTGGGACAGTCACCTGAAAGTGAAATAAAAAGTTAACTGATCATTATCAACTTGAAAACCTGTTGCAAGTCTTTGTTGATTAACAAATGCACATTTGTAAATGTATACGGATAAGTATATAAAGAAGATATCTACTATCTCACCTTGTACATCTACACTAACTCTTGTTGGCAGAGGTGCTACTAAATCATCATAAACCAATTTCACATCAACAGCACTGGGTAAGCTATCACTGGCACCAAGGTTGAACTCTACATAGTCAAATGCACTGGAACTGAGAAGTTCTCCTGTGAAGAGCTCACCAAATTTCTCCTGAGGGGGAAGAGATAGAGAGAGAGAGAGAGAGAGAGAGAGAGAGAGAGAGAGAGAGAGAGAGAGAGAGAGAGAGAGAGAGAGAGAGAGAGAGAGAGAGAGAGATTTGCATAAGTAAATAATGTGAATGATCTTGTAAACACATTTTAAAAAAGATCTAATGATTTCAATAAAAACTTTATTATGAAGGTCGTACATCCTGTAAGCATTATCTTTCTACAACAAAACCTTTGGCAGAAAATTTAAAGGAATAAATTCAGTAAACTTTCATTAATTAAGTAATTAATTCACAAACTGTATTGTTAGTTTACATGGTTTCTCACAATAATCATGATGATTTGAACTGTAGTAAACCCTAACTTTGTCATGGAGACATTAATGCAAATAAAGAAAACCATGTTGCCTTCAAGAGGAGGTTCCTAATTAGGGTGACCCTATTTATTATGTTTCTCATTACTTTTTCATGGCAACTATGGGTTGGTTGGTCAGTCGATTTAAAAAAAGAAGAAAGAGTTTTTACGTTGATGTCGGAGCTGAAATGGGTCGGTCAGGTAATGAGAAACAAAAAAAAAAAATAGGTTCACCCTTATCACAATGGCAATTATTGTGAAATTATGTATATTAATTATAATTATGGTGTGTGAATGATAGATTGCCAGTCTAAGATCAATTCTTTCAAACGTGTTGTGCGGTAATCCATGGACAATTAGGTAGAGTGCATTTTTGGTGATGTACTGATAATTAATCCATGTATAATTAGCTAAGAGTGCATTTTGTGAGAAGTGTTTTAATTGCATACTCTGTTCATGTTTTTTTTCTTTTATCATTTGATTATGGTGTGTGTATGATACATTGCCAGTCTAAGATCAATTCCTTCAAACGAGTTGTGTGGTAATCCATGGACAATTAGGTAGAGTGCATTTTTGGTGATTTACTCATAATTAATCCATGGATAATTAGCTAAGAGTGCATTTTATGAGAAGCGTTTCAATTGCATACTCTGTTCATGGTTTTTTTTTCTTTTATCAGTTGATGTGTGTGTTTATTTTGCTAGCATGTGCTTGAAATGAAGATAACATTTACATACAATAAACAAGGCAATACTGACACTAACAATTATTGAAATTTGTCGGTCAAAACTGGCTCATACTTTTTTATAAGGCAGAGCTATTCTTTGACATAAGCACAGTGAAAGTTACAATTATTGATGAGATGCTTAGATTAGCAATAACTTCAACAATACCTGTGTGTTGACAGCCTGTTGTCTACGAGCAACATATGCAGTCAAATACCCACTGATTGTCTGCAGGAAATCCTTAGTATTTTCATTTAGTTTGTGATCTATTAACTTCTGTAGTGGAATAAAATACGGCAATGTATGTCTGTATATGCTGACAACTCTCTGGTCTTTGATATCTAGCTCCATGTAATAAGGTTCATGGTATTCTTCACTATAGAAACTATCAAAACATATACGTATTCTGTTGTCTTGGACTGCAGTGACAGAGATACCTATGGAAGAGATGATAAAAGATTGGCTATTTACATGTAATTCAGGGGATGTAACTAATTTTGTAACTTGAAAGTAGTCGGTAAAATTGTCAAAGTAGGTGGTAATACCTACGAGGGAGACCAATGAATATATTCAACTATGGATATATAGTGGTTGAATCACAGAATTTTTAAACAAAGGTAGCTGGCAAGACATTGTGGGGGAGGCGGTTGACTTTGCTGGCTACCAGCTCTTATCTACATCTGTGTAAATGTTTTCTCTTTGTTTGTGATGAATATGTGCATCTTTCCGTAACGTAACCATATCCTCAAGTATGTCACTGAATATTGTTTGTTTATTGCATGAAAGACCACAGGCCTAAAAAGCATACAAAACAAGAAATAACTGAAGACGCTGTTAAAGTACATTTTTTTGAGAAAAAAGAAGAAAGTTACTGTCTACATTTCATCGCATAATAAACAAAAGTGGGCTAAATTATTAATGTCAGTAAGTTTATCATGGTCTGTCTGTCTGTCTGTCTGTCTGCCTGCCTATGTATTTGTCCTAGTCACTGTCAGTATCTGTGCTAACATCATTGTAACTAGTGTAAATAATTGGTGTCTGTCAGTATATCTATGTGAATGGCAGTAACTTTGTTTAAAAGTGACTATTGGTGTCTTTCAGTAACACATTGCTAGTGTCTGGTATATAGGTGTTGAGGTTCTCTCCAAGTCTTTATCCAAGAGAAATGGGTTCCACCTTAGGATATAAAAATTAGCAATGCTTTCCTCTGTTATGCCAAATACATAATGACTCTACCATTGTTGTCTGAGGGTGAACAGTTGACTTGTCAGTGACTCGGTACAGATAGCTGATAGTCAAAACCCATGACTGTCATAACTACTGACACACATGGATATATGTTACCTGTCAACCTGTAGGCATGACACAATTCTTCCTGTTTTCTTTTCTGAGCCGACCTCAAGGCTTGTACAATTGAGTCTTTTTGACCTTTGACCTTTCCTTGAGACCTCTTCTTTAGGACTTGATGAAGAACCTACATGATCAAAGCCATTAACATAATCATTTATTGCTGGAAGTATGTTTGGATGACAATGAAATGTATTTTATTAGGTATTACTGTAATTATTATTTAAATGATGGTCATTTTGATTTTTTAATCACAGATAGACAATACATATATTCTTCATTTGTTCTTTGTACATAAAACACAAATGTATTGCACAGGAAAGAAAGTGTATATTGGAAGTCATTTCAATTGCAAATCAAGTGTAAATAGCTAACTGATGTCATTTTCCAGAATACAACTCACCAATAGAATATTTGACTTATTCTGACAGAAAGTTTACTTGTCAGGGAAAAGGAATTGCAATATTATATGACAGATCATTTCATAAATTTCATTTTCCAGGACTACTCCAAGGACTTTGCATGAATATAGAAGCTTGGTGTTACTTTATAGTACTTTTACCCACCTTCTATCCTTCATTTACATACATCTGACCAATATATTACATAGGACCAGGAGTTAACAGTTACAGTTAAAAGGAGTGTTGAAGACTGTATTTACATATATATTTATCAAATATACCATTTCACAATTTGGAGTTGTTGTTTTAGTGTACGACTTTTACTGATGTAAACAGCATACTGAATCAATGTAAGCACTTTCTGTAATCACACTCCTGATGTGTTCTTCTGTAGAATGTGCTCTAATATCTATCAAATAAAATAACAACCTCGGCTTGTCGCGATATATTTAGGTACTGTACATGTAGATGTTAAACACAGCCTTCTAGTAAACACTTCCCAGTTTTTGCTGTGAGTCAGCTTTCATCATACTTGCCTGTTTTGGACCATATTTCAGCTGTTTATTTAATCTGTCACGTTTCTCTTTCAATTCTCTAACTCTCTCTTTCATTTGATTGACTTCATCTATTTCCTTTATTTTCTGCCCTTCTTCTTCACACACTGTGTTGGCTAATATTTCAAGTCTTTGTAGGTTCTGTAGAGCCCCTGTCATATTTAAAAAATGTGAGTATTTAATGTAGCTTTTATATCAGGACCGGGATCAGAACATGATCACCAATTTGGCCATTTCATTCAGAATTTGTGCGGATAACCAGAGAACCAGACTGTAAACTATGAATGTTTGATTACCTTTCGCCTGATCGTTTCCAACCATTTCAATAATCTACTGACTGAATGTCAAAAACTTTGTCAACTTCCATCAATTACTCTTGGCAGATCTTGGCAACGGGTGTTACCTTTGACTTTGTTTTGACGGCTTCGCGGTTTGTTTTCAAACTTTGACTTCCGGTGTTTGTTCGGTATATGTGGCCTCCAAAGGGGTTTAAATAAGGTCGTATTTGGTTTGTTATACACAATAATAAAAGTGGGTATTAAAGTAAAGAATACAAATATTAAATCGATTGATTTTCCTCATAGAGAACATTTCTAATTGGGTAAGCAACTGATTGACAATATAATAATAACATTACATTACCCAAGATGCTCTCGTAAATGAAAATGGCTGCGCCCTTGGTTCAGTATGTGGTCGTGAGAGGTGATTTACTTCATGCATTGAAATGGCCAATTGGAGCGGTTATTGCACAGGTATTGCGCTTGAAAATTAACGAAGAGTATATTTTACCACAGACTTCCTTGTCTGTGGTTTTACGAACTTGTGGTTGTACCGATTTAACATCTACCCGGAAATTACTGAAAAGAGCTGTCCATCAAAAACCATCAGCTTGCAAGGATCACAGACACTTGTGAATATAACATTTCTATTCCAGGATGACCATACTACAACAAACTGGCGACCGGCGTTATTGGGTATTTACGAATATTCAAAAAATAGCGCCACCGGTGTCTGCACGTAAAAACGATATCCTTTCCTTCTTCGTTTTTTTTTTTTTTTTTTAGAAGGAAAGGGACAATGTCAGAATCATGACATCACAGTCACTTGTGAGCTAATATTCTATTCCAGGATGACAATACTAGGATGACCATAATACAAAATAATGATGTTATTAGGTATTTACGAATATTAAAAAAATGCCGTCACTGGTGATCGCATCGGCTATTTCCAATCACTGGTTATGGTAATTTTTTAATATTCGTAAATACAAGTGATTGTGCCTGAAATACATTAGTCCTGCGGCTTGCATAGGGAGTAATCCGGAACTCGATTCTGACAATTGTCCCTCCTAGTCCTGCTTGCATAGGGAGTAATCCGGGACTCAATTCTGACAATTGTCCCTCCAAGTCAGTAATATAGACTCGTGCAGGACTAGAAATACATGTACAAGGACTACTACTAGTTAGAGTACTGTCAATATCCTGAATGTAAAATGAATCTGACAATACTATTACTGGTCCAGTCAGTCCTAACAATACCAAAATTAGCAAGAACTACTAAACCTACCAACAACTGCTATATAGCTTAATAATAATGTAAAGTAATTATGTGGATACTTGATCCAAAAGTAGCCTGGAATCCTCGTAGATTGAGATTTTAAATTTTGTTTTCTAATCATTGATCCAAAAGTGAACTGACATTATAATGCTGCACTTTCCTTTCATTATTGACAGGCCTGCCATGCCTGTACTGCAGTTCTACACACATTTTACAATGATCCAAATGTACAGCAGTATACATCAGATTTGGATCACATGCACAAAGTTGTATTAGAGGTATGAACATTTTAATTTTGAAACGAAAAAGGAAACCAAGTTTGAGTCACATGGAACACCATGACAGAAATAGTGATATTTGAGTCTTCACAGAACTTAGAAAATAATGAAAATCTTAATAGATCACTGAATTAATTTCATCATCAGAAATATAGTTGCAAAGTGATAGTAGTGGTGCAAATAAAACTTTTGATGTTATGTTTCCATTGAGAATCAGATACAGCCTTTACAGATTGAGAACTATTGATATGTAAATTACTTGTGGTATACATTCCATTAAAGTGGCCATAATTACATGTATATAGATGAGGATTGGGTATTTATTTTGGATTTTAATTTATAAAACAATTTTATCATAGCTTCCTATTTGAAAAATCAATGTGAAACAACACATGCCCAAGTCCTTGTTTGTAATTCCAAAAATTGCAAAAGATTAATAACTGTGTAAAATCGTTGTTATTGTATGTACAATAACAAACTTTAACACATTTTTTAGCTTTTGTCATTGTATTGTGTTACAAACACAGACTTGGTCAATGCTGTTTCACATTGTTTTTTCAAGTAGGAAGCCATGATAAAATTGTTTTATAAATTAAAAAATCTAAAATAAATACCAAATCCTTACCCATATGGCCACTTAAATATCTCAATGTGGAAGATAAACAAAGTAAGTTTGTTTCTTTTCAGGCAAAAGATGAAGAGAGTGTGAGGAGCCTTGCCAATAAATTACAAGAAGAAAGTATAGATCATAAACTGTGGATTGAACAACCTGAAGATATACCAACCTGCTTAGCTACAAAACCTTATCCTAAAGATCAAGTTCAAAAATATTTCAAAAAATTCAAATTATTTAAATAACTAAATAAAGAACTTGAACCTTAGAAATGATTTCAATAGAGCTTTATTATTGCCATTACTATAGAATTATCACATGATGCATTTAATTTGCACAGGTATATTTTTATTTGTACATAAAGACTTGTACTTTTAGTACCCTATAAATCTTTAAGTAAAATAAGTCCTTCTGAACATGCAAGTCAATGGCATTAAATGTAAACTTGGTGTATTTAATTTTGTTTACTCTATCTGTATTTAAACTTTCCATACATCACCATATATATGAATACAGAGATGCTATGATGCATTAAGTATAACTCCTTGCATGACTCCCTCCTCGCACACACATATAGTAAAAGTAGCCCACAATATTATAATGAAACTACAGTTTTCATGATGAAATAATGATCACATTGGTAGAGTAATAAATTTCATTATTGTACTGAATTTAACAATTTTCTTCTGTTGTATATGTTTCGATTGAAAACGTTACACATGTACATTGCAACTCATAGTCATTCATAACATCTAAAATTCAAACTTATGTGTAAACAATCTAATAAAAATCTGCTATGCAGATAATAACAAATACAATTTGACAATAAAAAATATACAAAACAAGAATTAACAGATAACCCTGGTAATTATGAACAAGAAATATACAAACATTAATTAAGTTTTATAGTCATCCATAGATCTTTGAGGGTCAAGTCCCTTTTAAGCTCTGTGATTCATCAAATCAAATTAACTTTAAAGTGGCCATACATCATTACATGGATCATTGGATGTATGACAAATGGGGTATTCATTTTGGATTTTTAATTCACAAAACAGCTCTACAATGTGTTTATACTTGAAAAAAACAATGTGAAACAAGATATACTAAATCCTTGTTTGTTACTCAAAAAATTGCAAAAACATTTGAAAAAGGTTTCAAATATTTTTTATTGTATGTACAATAAACTTTTTGCATACTTCACAGAGTTACAAACAACGGATTTGGTTAATGCCGTTTCACATTATTTTTTCACGTATGTAAAAATAATGAAGTTGTCTTAAAAATCTAAAATAAATACCCATTTGTCATCCATATGGCCACTTTAAACTAAACAGTCCTGTTACAAAACAACTGTTCTTAAAATATCTATTTAACAAATACTTGCTGACATATTTTATACAATACAAAAAAACTGCTCACAGTTTAAAATGAAAAAAAATGTATAACCGTTGTATTTAATCATACAGTGATCATCGTAAACCATAGCCTCTTGTATGACACCGTCCAAGATGCCCTGCCAAGAGGTTATTTCACAGTGTTGAGGGAGAAATAACAGATCTGGTTTGCGAGATAGACAATGATATCAACCTCAGAACTAAGCATTATGCTGTTACAGTTCTTGTGTAAATAACTTCTGCAGTTAATGGATGGAATAGAATGACAATTCATAAGTTTAAAACTTAAAAAAAAATATACAAGACAGATGTAAATCAAAGACAAAGAGTAATAAAAAATTTACATTCTATAAATCGACAAAACACTATAGTATATAACCTGTATATATAATTCTTGGTTATTGAGACAAGGCTCACGAAGTACTCTGGGTTTATTTTGAATTAAATGTTTGCATTACAGCTTGCAAGAATTCCTTATTTGTTAGTGCTCTCCATGATTAGAAGAGTCAATCTATGCAATATGTTGCACAACATAACATAACCACAGTACAACATGTAGACTGTTAGATATGTCATGTCATTCTGCCCTCAAAGGCCATCTGAGAGGTGATTGATAGGGCAGCATAACATGTTGTATCTAACCATAGACATTTTCTCCTCCACTGTCTATGATCTAACTAACTAAATGTACACATATTACATGTAGTTACGCTGTACTAGCTGTAAATTGAAAAAAAAAAATTTGCTAGATATAATGACTTATTCTTAATATCATACAGTACACCTTGAATAGTATTGAATCACCTACCACAGTGTGGATAAATATTTGTGTAGTTGTACAAATAGTATGATACATAAGTCCAATCAAATTGATTTTTGGCTCTGCACCCAATATATCATAATATGATTACTGTACTACTTATGGATAAAAACAACCTCTAATTAACATGCACAGTGTCAGTGATCAATTTTCAGTGAAGAAATTTTTGATTGTCTGATTGACAAAATACTCAAGTTACAATTAGCGCAGCTTTGAGTGTGATGTTGTGAAAACATCCATCTGGAAAGTTTGAAATGAGTTAACTGACAAGTATACTTATCCAAAAACTCAAAACTTATCGATATTTCTTCAATTTTGCAATACTCGAGACATAAGAAGCTAAGTATTTCATACCAGTATTGTGTGGTTTAAATTTTTGTCTTGGATAGTAAACTATTTTTAAATGTTAGAACAAAGTAGAACACTGGTTCCCTACAAAATATACATGTGAAAGGCGTTTCACTCATTTTCAATTTCTACTCACAGATCTAAAGGTAAGGTGGCACAAGTAGAGTTTATAATCTTTTTTATACTCAAGTGAAAATACTTGTGTAAACCTAGTTCAGAATCATTTCTATACTCAAGTGAAAATACTTGTGTAAACCTTTGATTAAACTTTTCTAATATAACATTTATATTGTTGCATGCACGCCTGCCTTCTATTACAATTGTCTTCTAGCATTGTTAGAACAGTTAATTCCATAGTAGAAATGTCAATAATTTTAATACATTAATACATTATGTCATTAGATTATTGATTTATAATTTATATCTCAATACCCTAGGTTTGAGTTCAGTCATTTCCAAGTGGTGGTTATGCTTCAGTAAGATTACTGAAAGAACATTACAAATATGCAGTAAAAATAACGATACACGAACAAACTCAGCTTGTGCCCTTTGAACAAACTCGGCTTGTGCCCTTTGAAAAGAATATAAAAATAATTCTAAACATTTACTGATGTTTCTACTTTATCAGAAGGGGTGTATTGAATTCACATTTCCATTAACTATTTCTGTATCCACTCTTCCTCTGAGCTTCGAGCTCTTCGGAGATGAGGTGCATTACAAATCACATTATTATTATTATTATTATTATTATTATTACTTCATACTGGCTAATGTCTAGTGTATTAAAGACAAGACATTCATGCCATGCTATCAACTATCACTTTAGAAGCCTGATAGGACTGAACAACATGACATATCTTTACAGAATGGCTGATGTCATGCTTCAGAATTACCAGTACTTTCAGCACGTCTGAATGACAATGGGCCAAGCCTACCATTTGATAACTATTTGCATTGAATAAAGCCTCTGAAGACGTAAGATCAATAACCCCAGCATCACAGTCTCCTTCATTTTTTGTTGTGTTCTAACACAATATAAAATGTTACATTAAACACTAATCCTGCCACAGCCTTTACCTTTTTTTTTTACAGGAACTTGACCTGAAGAGAGAGATATACCAAGCCCAGTATTCTTTAGTGTTGTCTTACACTCTAAATACTTGTAATACTTTGATTAGAAATTTATTTATCACTATGAACCTAGAGTTCATAAACATTCTTTCTTTTATTTCATATGGGCATTTAGTCTTCTTTCTCCTTGGGAGGGTATTTGTTTGTACACAACTAAGTACAAGTTGGTCCTCTTCCTCCCTAGGGGGTATTTGTTTGTATACAACTAGTACAAGTTGGGAGAAAGAGGACTAAACTTGAATCTCATTATCCCTGCAATAGATCAAACCCTAACAAGGTATCTGCAATGGCATCACACAGAGATAGTACTTTAAATGGTTCATGCTCTGCTATTATCTTTGCATGTGGGATGGAGTCGGTGATCCAGAACTTTTCAAATTTGACCTCACTGTCGACAAAATTTCTCCAAGATTCGTTGGGAAATACTGCATGGGTTACATATGCACTGATTGAAGTTGCCCCCATATCTAGGAGTGCCTGCAATGGAAAAAAAATGAGGGGTTTTAATAAGTGATGACAATAATCGGCATAGAATAATATACAATCATGTTCATTACCTTCAGAGGGCATGTGTTTTTAAAAAGAATCATGACCTTGAAATGTGAAAATAACATGGTATATATTTTATTTGACAAAAAGCTATGTATAAAGAATACATAATGCATGAAAATAAATAAAAAATGCAACAAAACAACACTATGATAATAAATATGTCAATCTATATACAGACTGTATGTTGTAAATATGTCAACACTTCCATAACCACTTGGTGTTTAGCAAATAATTAACAGGAGCAACATCAATATTTCAGACATTACCATGTTCAATAAAAATGCTGGTTTTATACAACTTGAACTTGAATGTGTTTCCTCAATTTGAACTCAAGCTATGTTAGCACTCAAAAGTTTCTAAAACAGAAAATAATATAAACTTATTTTGCTGGAAAAAAATCCTTGAAATTTATGTTCATGTGATTCTACCTTGTGTTACGCTAAAGAATTATGGTCACTATTACCTTGGCACAGTTTTTCATTGTTCCACCAGTCTGTATCAAATCATCAACAATTATCACATTTTTACCAGCTGGGTCACCTAGAAAATAAAATAATGCATTCTTAACTCTCTCCTTCAGAGGCCTCATTTGATCTAGATCAGTAAATGTCCCTTCCTTTCCTCATATTGCAATCTGAGATCATCCTAATCATAGACCTCAGTGATGTTCAACCCATCACCAAGACGTTGATGTCAATCATGAAATGTCCCTTTGTGAATGTCGACTCCCATCTCCTCACACAAATTCATATAGGTTATGGAAATGCTAGTCATGATGGGAGATGATATTGAAAATCCTTGCATGACTGGATACTATGCTAAGATAATCCCTGACTTACAATGCATTTAGAGTGTGCAATTGATCTGAACATTGTCACATGTACATGTACTGGTACAGCTGATGTCTAATTTATCATAATAATAATATTAGTTACAAATGTACAAGTCGACTGTCATTGAAGTCAGCTAAACGCACAACTCACAACTCACTCACTCAAGCTTATAATTTCTTTATGGGTTTGGCCTTGCAATTATATGCCATGTTCCATTTATCAGAAAGATAAAAGATTGACAGCAGCCATAAGAGGCACTGTTCTACAGCACATTTTGAAACTGTAGGCCAGAATCGTTTAGTACTATGACATCTTTGAAAATCAACCTTTTCCAAGGATTCATAGCAAATGTCAGTAACATTCTTGGTTAATTCAAATAATTTAGCTTCTTCAGTTTTCATTTGTTTGAGTGTTAGTTACAAATAAAAGTCATTGTCAGCCATTTTGTTATTTGCTCTTTGGTGTTACTATGCATTTGACTTACGTGATGAGAAAAATTAACCGTCACTTTCCCTAATCTAGAGTGCCCTCCCATGTGTCTTTGACAACACAATGGGTGACAGGAATATGACATATTGTATTGGTGTATAAACCAAATTGTTTAGTTGGGCATAATATACCAAGGTATTATGGCCACGAGTTGTAACATCTGTAATAAATCGAATAGACAAGAAACAGTGAGAAACTCACCATCTTTAACTTTAACAATTCTCTTCTTGCCATCTCTGATCTTGACACATGTTATTGTCTCAAAGCCTTCAAACATAGTGTGGAATCTTTTGAAAGCACCATCATCAGGAAATGCTATGTGGATGTTGCCATTGTGTGGCAAATTGCTGATTTCTCTCAATAGTAAAGGAATAGCAGACTCTAACCTAATATGAGGAAGTGATGGGTTGGAAATGTTATGAGTTTTAACTATTTTTCAAGATTACATATATCTGTAAAGCATATATTTGCACAAACTAGCATACACCTTTATGCTTTTAGAGCATGACATACTACCACCACAAAGAGTACAGATGTTATTTTACAATAATGTTAAACACGTATGTCCATATCTACATGTATGATGTAATAAACACACATCATCACATATTCAATGTCCTTACTGCAAAGATCAAAGCAGCAGAACACATCCAGAAAGCAATGACAGTGTAGATAGTCACTGAAAAGATCAAAATTCATTGCTGTAACATTGAAACTACATGTAATTACCCTCTTGTATTTACAGGACAGACATGTACAGTAAGTTAGTTTGTGAGATACAACATGTGGATGCCACGCCTATTAGCTAACACAAAGGGTTTGGTTGATGTATAAGGGTGCACCAGCATAGTGTACTGTACATGTATGGAAGTCGATTGCCACTGTTATTTTAATGTAGTGTACCATACAATTGTACATCTTGAACGTTGGAAATGGGGAAGGGGAGGGTACTGTACAATTACACATATTAAAATGTGTGTAGCCTGGGGTGTACATGTACATTACTACTTAAAAGAAGCAGACATTGGAATGGATAATGTAGGAAAGTGGGTATGAGAGTCATTAACAGAGCAGAACTCTTATCATGGAATCACTACTATGAACTGTGTCCTGCTAATGAGAGTTATTAACACAGTAGACCTCTCACCTTGGAATTACTACTTTGAAATGTGTCCTGCTAATGAAGTTATTAACACAGTAGACCTCTCACCTTGGAATCACTACTATGAACTGTGTCCTGCTAATGAAGTTATAAACAGAGTAGAACTCTCACCTTGGAATTACTCCTTCAGAAAAGTAAAACCTTTCTTGTAGAGCATGAATATCATAAATGACAATTTGAGACGGTCCTCTTGCAGTGTATGGAATTGCAGATAGAAGGGTTGCCAGTGTCTAAAAGCAAATCAATATCATGTCATCAATATCACTGTACACTGATTAATTCATTGAAGGCATTTATCAGAAATCCTGAATGTTCATACATGGCAAGTTGATATACAATTGATAGGTAATGGGTAGTGAATAGATCATACAGTACCAAAATGTCGATCATTGAGATTTACACACGTGAATACAATGTATGCATGTATTCTATAGAGATATGTGTACTTCGTTGAGATATTTTCCAAAGTTGAACAGGCACTAGCCTGATCATGCCATGTATTGTGTCCGCAATGCAATATATGTACTAGTATTGTCAAGTTACCTTTGCTGTGGCTATCTGTCCTTCAGTATCAACTCTTTCCATTGTTCCAGTGGGAAAGTATGGAAGTAAAAAGGTGAATGATCTGGCAAGATACCTGGAAAACAAGAAAAGTTAAAATTTTATAGTTTGATCAGTGTGACCACATTCTTTAATGTTTCCAATTTTGTTTAAGGCCAATCTGATTAAAATCCGATGTAGATGTTGGCTAATCATTCATTGCTATTTTACCTTCGTTATTTTGCTTGAATTGACCTTCGTAGTACATCGAAGGTCAATTCAAGCAAAATAACGAAGGTAAAATAGCAATGAATGATTAGCCGACATCTACATCGGATTTTAACCAGATTGGTTTAAGGCATCCTTATGCATATTCATATTCATGTACTTTAATTTGCTTGTTCACCACTTTCTTAATTTTGCTTTAAGTTTTACTGACAGAATTACTTGTACCTACTTTGTTCCATATACATGTAGATATACAAATGTACATGTACAAATTAATTACATTTAGGCCAAAAAAAAATTGTTTCTGGTCAGGACAGTTTGTCTAAAATGGTGTGAGGATGCAATTTTTTTTTTTTTTTTGATTCTCAACAAACCTGTCACTCAGGCTACTATTCATGGCAGTTACTGTTCTTTATATTTAGTACTTTAGAGCAAGTGTGTATGTGGGACAGATGTCATTTGCTTGTTCATTATTGGCTCTGCAGTTGTCTTCACTGAAGTAGAGTGGGTTATTTTTGTGTTTCCTCATGGATTTGCAGACTGCATGAGCTGGACAAACACACAAAAAAAGACCGACGTGGGTTTTTTTAATGGTAAATGATGATTTTTTTTGGCCTTACATAAAGTTGTACATCAGTACTTATAAACTTCCATTAAAAAGCAAATCAAGTTGTCTAGACAATAGACATTGGAGATCACAGACTATGGAGAGAGCTCTCAAATGTCTATGTCTAAACAGTGTACTTGATAGCTACAAAGACTATACTTGTATGGCAAATGGTTAAATAATGCGATTTTTCAAAACTATGTCACATCCATATGAAAAATTGCATTTTGAATATGACTACATGTATGGTACCTTGGTATGGCATAGAGGATAGATAACTGCTCAAACACTACCTCTGGTGAATGGAAGCTTCCAAGAAACACCACTGCAATAAATGGAAGTGGTCAAATGAAAGTTCATATGTATTGGCTTGGATGTTGTCGATGAAAATGTGTGTAAAGGTGAACTCTGTTATCAGGTGACATTTATGTGTAGTCTGGTGACCCTGTCAACCTGCTTAAATGAATTTGTCTAAAAGATCACCAATTTTCATCAGATTTCAGTGTCACTTTCCATAATTATCTTAAATTACAACACTGGTATAAGACTAAGTTCTCTAAAAGTTGCAGAAATGCTTTAATGTGTTCATAAAACTAGATTGTCCATAACAAGTGTATAAGTACCTACATGTAACTAATTCACATTTCATAATTGTGTATTAATTTACAATAATAGTGCTAACCATCTCTTCCATGACAATTTCTAACGTCTTCTATAAACAGATTTGGCCATCCATCAGGAAATTTATCCCACTTGATTTTCTTCAATAATTTGATTTTCTGGCATTCTCTAGAAACTTGTCTGCTATAGCCTCTCTGAAAAACAAAAAAGAGAAACAGTCTGTCTGCAAGACCTATACACATATACATTTCAGTGTAACTTCCATAATTATATATCTATATGTATATCCAAATGTAGGTTCCAGATTCTGGTGTAAAGTGCTCGATATGGATGTAGAGCTTGATAAATGAGTGAAAGAAGGTGACTTGGTTACTCGTTACATTCGATTCTCCACTACAAATTTGTTTTGTATGGCCACATGGTCACATTCATCAGGTGGGTGAATTCAAAGTGGCACAGAACCTGTGTAGCAATTTAATTTATTGGGTTCATGTGTGAGGTCGGTAACTACTAGACTATTGTTTATTTATAGTTATATAATAGGAACTTATATATATATATATACACACACACACATACAATATGTATAACAACAGTATATGTGTATATGTATATATGTGTACACACACATACACATGTATCTCTGCATATATGGGCCTGAAAATACTCGAGAAATATATGTTTTATATTTATTAGTTTGTAGTTATGGTTCCTGGGCTCCTGGTGGCTCTGTCCCTCTATCATAGAGGGACTGTGCACCATGACTTGATTTTGGTCATGATCATTCTGAGAGTACCCCAGGGATTTAGCTGTTGTTTACATGTATAACTTACAAGTGTCTGTGGGTGTCATTGACACAAACTAAACCTATAAACATGACCAGGCAGTTTAAACACTATGTATGGACAAAATCTGGTAAAACTGTATAATGAAAGTGGGATATATTTGCAAGACTGTACATGTATATTGTAATATACAGTTTTTATAGTAATGACAGGTTCAGTGTCACCACAATACATGTAAATACCACAGGGGCACGTATTATTTTAGTTAGATTGCCGTATACGATTCGAATCCTGCTGCTACAAATGTACCAATCTCTAGTAGATATAATACACATGTAGGAAATTATAGTCAAAATGTTGTTATATTTAGCTTGTAGACAAGGAAAACAACAATCTTTGATATGTAAACACTACCCACCCCTATGCCATGGTAAATGTTAACATAGCAACAGTACATGGGCCATTACGTACTTTTTCTGTGTCGGTCTGTGTCATCTCCCCTGCTTCTAGCATCAAAGTAGAGCATCTAGCAACTATGGATTCTGCAAGATCTTCCATAGATGGATGACATAGCAAGACAGCGTCAGACCTTGGTCTTGCCAAAACGTTCACTATGGGGGCAGCCATTTTACTCTAATCATGGATTATTCCATTTTCCAAAATACAGTAGGGGAGAGCTTTTGGCTAGGGCGTCGGCAACCGCTAAACCTTTCCAGTTGGGTTCATATTGCATATATGTAAATAATTGAACACTTCGCTGCAATTTTTATAGTTTCAGATCTTTCCTGTGACGTAAAGAAAAAACACTGAATCGTTTATCTGAAACTCGGTGCCTATTCGGGCGTATGTACTACACGCTACCTGAACTGTAAAGAAGTATTCCAGGATACACCGTTGCATTCTGGGTAAAGGCAAACTCGCGATCACGCCGCCATTTAGAGCTAGCGTTTGGAAGAGTGTTTTGTGCCATTATTACACATTCCAAGTTCTGTTCGCAAGAGATATAGTAAGGAACTGTTAAGAGGTATGTCATGGCAGTCTGTGTCACATTTTAATCTTGAAACAGAGTTTATATGAGATGTCAAACAACTTAAAATCTGCACCCGACTGTCAAAACGTCTTTTCACAAATTCAGGATTGATGAATCTGAGTACGGTGGTGACTGTGAATCCGAGGCAAACAGCAAACCATGATTTTAGTGCTGATACCATCGCTATGTACATCTGATCGTTGTATGTGTGTATTTCAATGTTCAAACTGCAAAAGGAGAAGCAGAAGTTATTCATCACTTTTGTTTTTTTCTAGACAATGGGAGACAGCGATGAGGAGTATGATCGTCGTAGAGGGCGTGATAAATTCAGAAGGGAGCGAAGTGATTATGATAGGCGAGATCGTGAAGACAGAAGTAGACGTGATGATTGGGGCGAGAGGTAGGTGTAACATTATTAGAAACCTTTACCTGGAATCAACAGTCAATAGAAATGAAGTAAAAAAATATTCTTGACATTGAGGGCGAGTGCTGCTGACTGATACAATACTACGATGGCATGACACATCATATTGTGCAGACTATACATTGAATGCAGTAGATCATAATCGTGTGAAGTAACAGGTGTTATAATATCTTTGGTAAATATTACATGCCATGAATATATGTTTTCATTAGTTGATGGGGGGGGGGGGGGTCAAATAACATGGACAAAACATTCTGTGCTGAAAGGTGTTTAAAAGACAAAGCTTGGAGAATAAACAGCAAGTCCTTTACAGACATTTTGTATTTGTCAAGACAGAGAGAGGGTGGTAAATGTGATCTCATCACAAGAGGTTTTCCCACAAACCCTTGTTGGTAGTCCTCAAAAGGGCAGAAGACAAGTGCCGTTGAGCTTCTTTACAGATTTCAAAGTTGAATAAGTTACTCGGTTTTACTGAGGTGCCATTTTCTTCATATTCAGAATTATGTGTAGCTTGTAAGGAGATAGCAGTAATCTGTGCAAGTGTACCTTATTAAGGCTTGGCTTTCTAGTGATTGAAAACACTAATACTATGTGTTTGGTTCTTTCAGGAGAAGAGAAAGTCGCGATACAGGCAGACACGACTGGAGCAGGAGAGACTATTCAGATTATGACAGACGCGGTAGAGACAGGTATAGTCCACAAAGAAGAGATATGAGCCCATCTGTTAAAAGAATGAGGAGAGACTGGTAAGTGATATGACACACTTTAAAATTGGAGAATCTTTGGAGTAATGAATCTAAATACTGAATAATTGTAAAACTCAGATAAAAAACTCATACATCAATTTGTCATCCAATAAATTACTAATTAACCTATGACGCTGTAGAATTAATAATAAACCATTTGTAAAGATGCATAATTTGTATAGATATAATAATGCATTCTTAATGAAAACCATACATGTAATTTGATATTGAAAAAGGAGTACTGGATTATGTTCTTAGGCAAAGCAAATCAAAGTCTCGTTAGCAATGCATATTGCAATGAAAATTTCACATAAAACTAGCATGTGACATCTCTGAAGAAGCAGTGACATTATTTGTGACTAATTGAATGTATCCATATTGATGTTTTTCTCTCCAGGGATGATAGTGGGTATGCTGGTTACGATGCTAGTATGTCGTATGCTGGAGGACATCAGTATGGTCCACCACCAGGATGGGGTCATCCAAGTGATGTGTCCCACCAACACATGCAGCAGGCACCATTACAACATGCACAGGGACAGCGGTAGGTTAACACTTGTTGAGAGAAAAGTTTGCACCTTATTCAGAATGGAAATAATATTTAGAACTGGTGTAAATATGGTTTGGATATTTATAGTGTTATACTTGTACATCAGTTAGAATTCAAACCAGTTGGATAACTTTCTTGAATGTGAATGTTATTTGAAGTTCCAACCTTATGAACCTCTTTACGTTGGGGGGTTGGACGGTGGGGTGAGTTTGTGAAATTCACCTTAGAATTTCTGATGCAATTGTACATGTTTATCACATACATTTCACTACAAGTTACGGGGGATCTTGTAGAAGTGTGTAACCTTAATCAAAATATCTGTGACTCTTCAAAATCCGAGATGTTTACATTTTGTCTTGGTAAAATTAAAATGTTGATATTTTGTTGTCTACAGACACAGTGACATGGATCACGGAATGGGTAATCAACCACAAATGATGACATTCAAACAGTTCTTGGCATCACAAGATGATTCCATTGATGACCAAGAAGCTGTTAGAAAATACAATGAGTACAAAATAGAATTCAAACGTCAACAATTAAGTGACTTTTTCTTGGCACACAAAGATGAGGAATGGTAAGTTTTGATTGATTTCTTTTTTTACTCATTTTCCCTGCAGTCACAACTTGGAAATATTTTTTTATTCAAATATTTAACCACTCTGTAAACAAACAAAATACATCTTCTGTTTTGGCTAATAGAGTTTCTGATTATCAATTCTTAATACCTAAGGTGATAATGTACTGTTGCTGATGCAAGTCATCTCATTTACACTCTTGAATACATCAAAACAATTGGTGCTACAACTTTTAAGTACCGGTAAACAATGTAACAGCTGAGAGGAGAGAGCATCTGATTCTATCTGTACCTTATTTGGCCATAATCTCAAATGAAATGTCTGCATTTATGGTGAATTATTTGAAAGAACTCTCAGATTAAATAAAATTTCTTTAATTCAGTAATGTCAGGACATTAAATATTTGATGTCTGCAAAATGTTATAAGGTTTTTGTATTAAAAATGACACGAGGGTAACGCAAATTCAGACAAAGATGATAAGCAATGAGAAACTAAATTTTGAGTATTTACTAAATTTGGTTCATTTCACCTCTACTGATTTTTGAATAAAACTACAATGTGGCGGTATTACCATGACAACAAAAGTAGCAACTCCAAATTGTCATTTTTGATATTTAAATCGCGACAAACTGTTCTGTGTGAAATGAAAAGAAAGTTATCCTGAAACAGTTTTGACCTGTTTAATATGAATGTCATTCAGAAAAAAATCCAAAACTGGAGAAATTCTAGATGTGTACCTGTTATGTTGGTTTTTAAGTGTTATATCTAAATTGTGCCACAAGAGCACGTTGGTCTTCCATGGGGGTATAAATTAATACCTCTTTCAAAGATGTAATAATTTTAGACATTGTGAAACTATTCATGTGTAATTTCTATGAAACTGTGTTAGCTTTTCTCAATGAAGCATCCATGTAATAACTAACTGTTTTCTTCGTAGCCATGCCGGATATGTATCAGTGGACAAGAATCGCTGTAGTCAGTTAGGTCACTGCGCACAATGCAGTGTTAGTATGAAAGTGATAGGTTTAGTTAGTTAGGCGTAGCGTTTAACGTAACGCACATGACTCTTCGTACTTTCTGTGGATGCGTGAAAGAAATGAAGACAGCACCTGGAGGTAACTTCAGGAAATTTGTCTAGTTGTGGTAAGACGGAAAGAAAGCATCTTCAAACAGGTAGAAGTGGACGTAAAAAATTCAATGATGGTTTCTAGGTTAAAAGTACAATGTAATGTATCAGTGGTGCTTACATTTCTTTTTCCATTTCATACTGAATTTTGAATTTGGACTTTGATTTTCACTTCGTGAAATTGACCACAATCTTGTAAGAAATGTAACAGTAAGCTCGTGTCGGCTAGCTGAAATGTTTAATACAATTAAAATCATTCAAGGCAACTCGTCTAAGGGGTGATGTCTTCGAAGATATTATTTTACAGTGAATTTCAGCATTACTTGTCCATTTGAAATCTGGGAATGGAAGGTGTAAAATTGAAAAATTTAAGTTCACAGTTCCGAACTTAGTATCTCTGACTAGACTATGTACATATTTTGTGAATCAACTTCATCACAATAGCCAGTAGAGCGTGGTGGTGAACAATAACTTGTACATATCATTGTCAATATCAAAGTATAAACTTCAGTATATTTCACCTAGTTCTACTCTGGTAAATATAGATATTTCAGACAATGCCACTTATGTATTTTTCAAATGTACATAGATTGACACCAGGTCTTGATGTGAAATTCAAATCCTTCCTAAGAATGATGGTGAATGGACAAATTACTTGAAATTGACTGTAATGGGCAAAAAGACACAAAACATGCAATGAAATTGTACATTGAAATACATTTACTGTAAACCGTCAACTAAGAGACAAAAACTAATTATTGCGATGGGTTTTCAACAGGTTCAGGTCAAAGTACCATCCAGACGAATGTGGGAAACGAAAAGAAGAATCTCTGAAAGCTTTGAAAAACAGAAGAGATGTGTTCTTAGATTTATTCAATAAAGGCTGGTTAGACACATTTTCTGTGGATATAGATAAACAGGATGATATTGTGAAATACCTAGATGCAGGTAAGAAGATTTACTTTTAATTGAGACTTCATTTACGCAAGTCAAAAATACTTACATATTTAAAACCTTGATTAAACTCGTCTAGTGTAATATTAATGTTAATGCATGCCTTCTATGACGTTACAATTACCTTTTAGTTTTGTCAGAACAGTTTATTTTCTAGTGTGAATTCCTTGGTTTGAGTTCAGTAAATTATGAGTTATGGTTAAAAGTATTCTTTAGTAAGTAAAATACTACAAGTGACTTTAAAATACGCAGTATAGAATCTCGCCCCAAAATGTATAAACTTAGTTTATACCCTTTAAATAACCATGATATAATTACTGTTGGGTTTTCACAGCTGTCATTAAAATGGAAGGAGGAAGTAATCATGATTTGAAGATCCTTGATCAGCCACAGAGTCCAGTAAAAACCACTAGTAGTCCTTTCAGGAGAAGTCGTTCGGAATCAGAATCACAACCTGATAAAACACCAGATGATAAAAGGTATGTTTTCATATCATTCACAAAACATTGAAATCCATGTTGACACTATTCTTGGTACCTGCAATGTCATTTTACTTCATTTTAGAGGGTGAAATAGAACAAGAAGGTTGACATATTCTCATGCACAGCTACACTAATGCATGTGTAGCACGTGAGTGGAAGTCATGGTGTCGACCAAGAAATTGAATGTTCGTTATTTGTCTGATGCACTTTGACATTAAAATAATATTCTATTTCAGGTACTGATAATTAGCTGGTCAGTGCTTGTTGTAATAGAGTAAATACTGTATTGTAGATCTACGGTTGATTTAGAGATGTATGTAGTATATATGAATATTTGGAATAATACTGTAAGGAGCATTGTACTAGTATATTGTATATAGCCAACATGAGTCACCCATGTGATCAAATATTATACTTGCACATTGGCTGCAAGGTAACATGAGTGACTGAAATTGCAATTTTTCAAATATTTCTTGTATACTTTGATGAAATACAGGAACATTGTAGTCTAGATCAGCTCTATTCTAGTAGGTATTAATGTACCAAGAAGGAATAGATGAAATACAGGTATATTGTTTTTCAAGTCTCATTGGGTACATAAGGGCAGGCCGATGAGGGCACCCTGCCTGACATGACAGCGAGGAATAAATGTTGTGTTGATTGTCATGGTCTCCTGAATTACAGCACTTCTCAAAAGAGGAATACAAAAGAAGCTGAGGAAACTGAGAGAAGAGGCAAAGACAAAATGTAAGGTTGTTGGTTGGTGTGTGCATGCACTGTAAACCTATCACAAAGTTTGGTAATGCACTAACAACACCTTGAATACTGTCTCTCTATTCACCTCTAAACTAACAAAAAAGTCTTGCACCCTCTCCTTTCAAAAATAGAACGATTAATTGAAATTAAACCAATCTTCCTACAGAGTAAGCTATTGTATTTTGAGTATGCATAGAAAGTTCAAAGGTCATTTAATATGCATATCTGGATGAAGTGCTTTTTGTTTGTTGATAAACAGGATCACCATCGTCCATGTAAGCTATGATCCATCTCAAGTTCCGACAAGTATATTCAGTTTTGCTAATTGCATGATGCTCGAATACAATATGGGTCTTTTGTAAAATATTTAACTTTCTGCTCAGAAACAAAGTTAAAATTGTTTGAGTATCCTTAGTGCCTGGCTATGTGTGGCAGCATGAAACCCTGAGGTGTGCATGTGTGAATTGGACAATTTCTGTGCTTTTAACTGTTTCCTTTGTGTCCCCTCCCACTGTTTATGGTTTAAGTGATGTGTGTATATTACCCAGTAGATCCCATGCCACAGTGTTTGGTCTTTGTACATCAAACTTTGAAACCTTTACATTAGAGCGATATCCTAGGCTACCTAGCAATAACAATGTTGAAAGTTATACATGTACCATGGTTTTGTTAACTACTGTGGTGCCTTGTATCAAGTGATGATGCGCATGCATCTCCTGAAGTGATTCATATTCAGGATAAGTCAACTACATGCAATGTCTGTCAGTGTCACTGCATGTATATGTAAGTCTACCAGGAGACTGTTATTCTTGTCAAGAACTGTATGTTATGTAAATGTTAGGTATATATAGAGATATAGTAGAATAGAAACTTACAGCTGTTATTGTCAGCTGATTCAAGTAGAGTCCAATTGTCTTACCAGTACAATGCCTTCAAATGCTTTGTACAGTGTGTCAAAGTTAGTGGCTTGTAAGTTGTAGCAAGGTGTGTGACTGTGTCCTTGCTTGTAGCATGGAAGTATAACCCACTTCCATATACTTTTAGTTATACTTCCATGCTTGTAGCTATGGGACATATTCTTTCTGATGATGAATAATATATGTCCTCTAGCATGGCTATAGGATGATTAAGTAGTGTGTAAAATGAAAAAAAAAATCCGACTAACAAATGCTGTTAAGTAGCTAAGCTGTAAGTATTACTTGTTTGTCCATAGCTACATGTTCATCATACTTGTCTAATTGTAAAACTTTTTCTGAGAAATGTCTACAATTCTATTTGATGTAACAAAAACAGAGAGTAGACTGGGTGCTCGTGTAAATATGTGCAAGTTAAATGATCTGGATATTTGGTAAGGATGGAACCCCAGGTAACATGGGGTGGGAATCTCTGGTAAAACATGCATACATTTATTATGTTCCATGATTTTGGTGGGGAACCTGGTAAATTTTACCTTCTTATTATTTTAACAAACACATGGGTTCTGATAAATAATGATTGACTGTACATACTGTGTAATATAACTGTCTGTAGTGTTGCGATGTTGTTAGCCATTTCTATCTATTTGCACATTCTTCCTACTTGTATGGATAATAGTAGCAGCACTTCTATCATCCATTGTTTTGCTTATTCCTAAAAAAATTGTTTGGTTCCGGTTACCTGACCCCCACCTAGTTTTTCACTGCCGACCCTAAACTTTTTTATGTATTCAAGAAAATAAATAGTAAAAATTTCAAAAATTGTGAAGTCTCGCAAGAAATAGTGGAAGTGGAAACTGACATTAACAATATAAAACTGTTCTTCCGATTTGTAATGGTTGTACATCTGATGAGAAGAAACCAATAACACAGAGACTATATGGAAAACAACGGAAAACATAACCACCTGAACTATACACTCACATATGAAAAAGAAATATGAAAAAAAAAATTAAGTTAAAAAAATCTACCTACCCCACCTATTCTAAAATTGAGCGTAATCGGAACCACACAATATTTTTTTGGCCTTAGAAGGATAAATAAAATGTACCAAAGTTGGTATGGAAATCTAATACAATTTTTACCAACTGTCCATTCTCCGATATTTGATTAAAAAACCATGGCAAAAATACTGGTATCAATAAATTAACATTCAGGGGCTGTAATAATACTTACTCTTGCAGAAGCATATTTTTGCTGTATTCACTGAATCCACTTGCTCCAGTATAAATCGAAAAGAAAAAATCATGTGTAAATTTTCAAATCATCTCTTAATAAATCTGGTAAAGCAACATGCAGTAAATTTCCTCTGAAAGTAATGTATTCTACAACCATTAAACTTATCATCCAGGTTACAGCAATGAGCTTTAATTTAATTACTGGTATAAATACCGTACTTTGAATCTAATGTATGTGGCAGTGAGATTGCTAGAGCTATTGACGGCTTTTCACATCTACACAAAATACTTAATCTATTAACTGTTCGATCCATTGCTCATCTGCCCAACTCATGTTTCACCTGTATGATATTATTGTCTTTCATTTGTTGTTATGATTATTTAGTGAGACAGATGAGAGTGAAGATGTGAAGAATGGACAAGAAAAGAAGAAGGATGATGATAAAAGTGAGGTAAGAATAAGTCATTGGTATCATTCTTGAGAGAACACTGCAACTGAATGCAACCAAGCATCAAATTAGCCTGTCTCCACCTGTGCTAAAACTGCCTACTAGCAAAGAGTTTCTCTGTTTATCTTAATTGTGATGAACTCATCACAAATAGGTAGTTTTAGCACAGCTTGTGACAATCAGACTTAGATGGTTGAAAGAATTCTGTTGTAACTTATAGTAATTGCAAACACTTGACATAAGTTGTAATCTTAAATAGTGTTTCCTCCCATGTTACTTGGTACTTAGCCATTATTGAAATTTAAGTTTTGGATATAGATGTTTGTGTGTTAATGCAACCACAGCAATACATAATTCCTAATATGTTTGACTGTTTATACCACTGCATGGGATATGACTTGTCTATGTTTATTCAACTGCAGCAAAATATGACTCCAGAGCAGCAAAAACTTGCCAAGATGGCAGAGGAATACAAGAAACAACAAGAAGATGAAGATGACAAAACAGAGAAAAAAGAAGAGAAACCAGCTAGGAAAAAACATGAATACAACTATGATGAAAATGACAGTGGAAGTGGTAGTGACAGTGACGACTCTGAGCCAGAACCTGCACCACCAGGTATTGGAATCAGTTGAATTGTTATTTTTATCCCAGTAAAGTACTAGTGTATAGTACATGTGCATTAAGAATAATTGGTATGTTAAGACAGTCATCAGTGGTCGACTTTCATGGTACATGTGACACTGGCGTAGTTGGGTTGTTGGGTGCCATTTTTTAATCAATCACACATCAAATTGTAAACATGCCATCAGACTGTTGTGTTCCTGATTGCCGCATTACATCTTTTCATTGACTTCTGCAGTGAGCTAAGATATTTAAGAAATTCAAAAGTCTTGATTTGATTAAAAGATTTTTTCCTGTTTCGCCACGGAGTAACACCAGGACATAAAGCCTCCAGTGTCAGAGGTCATGAAATGGTGAATAGCAAATAAGTCGGATATTTTAATAATACATTCTTGTACCGCGACCAAGGGTTTTTATTACTTACGAGTAACGTTTTGCCTGTTCAGGTCGACAGGCTTTGTCAAACTGTCTGTTCGCCAGCTTTACCACAAGTAAGTAATGAAACACTTGGTCGTGGTACAAGAACATATTATTACTATTGTTTGACCTACACGAACATGTTTAAGGAAAGTCGAATACCATTTCTATGTTAGTAAAGTGTACACTAAGCAAAACAGGGATGTGAAGAAAGTCATTTATTGTGTTATAATGTCAACCTTTACTGTTGATCGTTTGATACATCCCACAGGGACATGTTGTGTAAATACCTGGGTGTTGAGTAGTCATTTATTGTGCTTTGCTAAAATGCCAACCTTTACTGTTGACCATTTCATGGACTTGTCCTGTTAATACCTAGGTGTAGAGCCACCACCACCACCTGGTACAGAAAATAGTGGTGGTGACAAACCAAAAGAGACCAATGGTGATGACATTGACAAACCAAAAGAAGCCAACAAAGAAGATAAGGAAGAGGAAGAGAAGGCTGAACCCAAAGAATCTAAAGAGAGTGAAAGTACCAGTAAGTGTGTTTCAAAGGACTTTTAAAGTTTACCATCGCTGATGAAAATTGGTCCGTGTAAGATTCTTACTTGCAATTTCTATTTCAGTAGAAATTTTATTTTTTTGACAAAGCTTTCAAAGACGTGTACATGTAGTTGTTTCAGATTCAGTTCTCAGGATTTGTTGCTGTAAGTGAACTATTTAGCTTGTATCAAAATGCAATTGTATATAGACAACTAGCTTGTACATCCATACAGAATTATGTCATTCACTGTTAAATACGTGTACCAGACTTAATGATATGACAGAACCCCATGATGGGCGCAAGTGCAAGTGTGGCTTACTCTGGGTATTTGCATGAGTGCTTGCAGTGTTCTATGCAGCCATACTTTCATGAGTGTAGCAAAACACTACAAGCACAGGTGAAATACCCCTGAGTATCCACACTGAAATTTGTGTCACGGGGTTCCGTTATTATTACATATTTTTATTCAAAACAGCATATTTCCGTAAAAATGAACCTGTGATGAACAATCATGTCTTCATTTGCACATAATTTGTATGCATGTGTGCAATAATGTTTTGGTATTGCACTGCAGTGCAATACCACTAGTATGTGTGTGCTGAAAGATGAAGTGCTAAAAAGTAGTCTTCGTGAAGTTATTGAACACCTAGTCACACAGATATCTAGGTTTGCAATATTTGAAAGTATGTTTATTATTTACAATTTATTAGGTAAAGATGAGGAAGTTGGAGAAAAAGAGAAAAATGATGAAGAAGAGAAAGAAAAAGATACCAAAGAGACGGTACCAGAAGAGAAAGAAATCAAAACTGAACCTGAAGAACCACTACCAAGACCTTTACATAAAACATATTCTCTGTTTATGAGGAATTTAGCTCCACTTATCACAAAGGCAGAGATTGCAGCTGTAAGGATAGATATATTTCATTTTATACTGAATTTTGAATGTACATGTATATTGCACCAGTAACATGTGCATTTTCTGTTAGTGTGTGTAGTTCTTAAGGGAAGTGAATGTAACTTGTAAGCCCCCAAATTCCTGCATGTAAATTTCAACTTGGCACATTGTTTCTAATTCCACAAACTTACACTTAATTAGAGGGGCACAAGCTGAGTTTATGTCTTTTTTAGATGTAATTTTTCTGCATATTAAGAGGTACTCACAGTATTCTACTTACCGATATATACTTAACCATCACTTGCAATTAACTGAAATCAAACCTGGTATTAGGATATAGCTTATAAATGATCTGATGAGATAATTTATTCAGAATCATTGGATAAAAATCGGAATATAGACTGATCCATTTTGATTTGTATAATGAACTGTCTGGATGTAATTGAGATCAGTTCATCTCACCAAATAGCAAAATATTACAGTGGCAAGGAGATCCTTGTCTTCACTTATTAAACCCTATATTACTCATCCAGTAAATGTATTGTTATATATTACAGCTGTGTAAACGCTATCCAGGGTTTCTTAGGGTAGCTTTAGCAGACCCACAACCAGAGAGGAGGTTTTACAGACGAGGCTGGATTACATTTGATAGGAGTGTAAACATCAAAGAAATATGCTGGAATCTGAATAACATAAGGGTAAGTCAATCCAAGTTTATAAATGGGGTCCTGGTAGGACTGTGGTCACTTTATGAAGGATTTAATACTATATATTCACAGAGGCTGCAAAGGATTATATGCTCCTCTTTAGGGAGTTTAGGAAGTATGATTTGGTATAAAGGGCCGTTGTGTTGATAAAGGTCCATGCCAGGAATTATACTGTACTGTGCTATGATCATGGCATTTGGTATGAAAGGTGCCATAAAGATATGTACCATTATTTTTATCATTACATGAAAAGATAGAAATGGATATACATTTAGGTGTTATTCCCCAATATTTATCTTCCTTCATCCAAGGAAAATATGAGTGATCTAAGGGGTCTTTGTCACTACAAGTAGTTAGAAGAGTAGTGACAAAACCCTTTGTATTTTCCCACTGAATGAAGAAAAATTTTGGAGAATAATATCATTATCACAGTGGCAGTAATATCAAATAATAATCAGGGAAAGTAATGCCAATTTTGAACGTTTTGGCTCATATTTCAAACACTGCAGAACTATGTAGACACATGTTGTCTTGACATAGACATGTGTTGTTGTGACATGGAATGACCAGGGTATAAATTCTATACCTTTTGTTCAACTTGACTTTGGCATGGTATAATGCATCATGTTGTAGATGTCATTCATTACGAAATGTTCTTCCGTATTATGGAAAACTATATCACATGCCCATGAAATGACGCCATAGTAGCAGCTATGCTACTGAATGCTATATACCATACAGGAGTGTTACATTCTAATTCTTAACCCTATAAGTTTATTCATTGATAAGTTATGCCAATTCTGAATGTTTTGAGTTACATCGATTAGATGATAGATGTCATCTTCTTTTCATATAGTTGAGGGACTGTGAGTTGGCACCAGTGGTGAATAGAGATTTAACACGTCGTGTCAGGCCAGTCAGTGGAATTACATCACACAGAACCATTGTAAAAAGTGACATCAAAACAGCAGCTAAACTTGTACAAATGTTAGATGACAAACATGGACTTTGGAATCATGATGATGAAGAGAAAACAGACCCACAAAAAGAGGTGAGTGTCTCCAGATTGTCATGTTAGTAACCAGTCATGTGGACAACTCAGTCATGTTACAAAATGTAGCTATGTAACCAGTCATCAGTCATGTTAGCTATGTAACTAGTCACATGGATAACTTAGTTATGTTAGCTATGCATCCAGTAGTATAGACAACTCAGTCATGTTAGGTATGTATGCAGACACATTGATAACTTGGTCACCTTAGATATATAACCAGATAACCAGTCATATGGACAACTCAATCATGTTAGCACATGGATAACTCTAAGAAAGAGTGCTAACCAGATGATTAACCATCTGTTTTTCAGTCATTTCTGATGTCCAAGAATCCTGTTTTAGAAAACATCACTGATTACTTAGTAGATGAAGCTAGTGCTGAAGAAGATGAACTGCTTGGTACTTCATCAGATGCTAAGGATGAACAAAAAGACAATTCCTCTGATGTACAACTTGAAAGGGATGATAAACTTATGAAGGTCAGTACATAAAATAGATGAGGCCAGATTCTGTGGTTGACAGGTCCAATTAACAGAATTAAAGTGTTACTTATAAAGCAAAATATATACATAGGCATCACCTTAGCCAAGAGACTCGGCTCTCTGATTTGGCATACTGGTTCAACAGAATAACATACATGTTGTAGCTATCAGCCAGCAGTCATCTTGGTTAAGAAGCCTGATAGGACTGAACAACACAATGTATCTTATAGTCTACAGAATAACATTGTCTTCTAGCAAACTACATTGTCAAGCCAGTCAGCCAAGTCTCTGAGCTGCCAAAATATAATCCTGTTAAACTCAAGTCAATTCCAATTATTAGCATGATATATTGATAGGTACTATTACAACTGAGCATTTCATAATCAAAGAACAAGGGAAGTAATGTACTGTTGACTCTCCTTTGTGACAAGAGGACCTAAGAACTCGGTCTTTACAAAAATGGGACTGAAGTCTGCACAATATTCATGTATAATTTAGTATGCTGCTAAATGCACATCTTAATTATAATATTTTCATCTTTCGACAATCCTGTTATTTAATTAATACCTGTGAATGAATTCTTTATTGATTTACGCGATGGTTTACTACAATTCTGTAGACTTTAAATCGTATCTGATAATGAATTATTGTTTGATTTACTTTTCAGGCCTTAGATCGTCTTGTTATGTATCTACGTATTGTACACTCAGTGGATTATTACAATTCTGTGGACTATCCAAATGAAGATGAGATGCCAAACAGATGTGGTATCATGCATGCCAGGGGGCCGCCACCAAGTGTTAACAAGATCACACAAAATGAATGTAAGTCATTTTAGTCTTTGTCTCAGTGGATGGAGTGATACACTGTTACTCCGCAGTAGAAAAATTGTCTTCATCATTCTATATTTACAACTCACTTTTATGTTCTATTTTACAGTAACAGACTGGCAAAACACTTTTAATCAGAAAATAAACCCATTACTATTAACACCACAAGCTGTATCTGAAGAAGATCTGGTCAAGTTTGGAAAGAAGGACGCTGATGTATATCCTTACCATTACATTAACTGATTTTAACCAGTTTTAGCTGGTTTCAAATAACTTTTAACCGGTTTAAACCAGTTTTAACAGATTTCAAACCAGTTATAACTAGTTTTAACCAGTTTTAACTAATACTGCTTGTATTATATGCACCTCTGAAATTTGGCAACATAAAAGAGAGCATAAATATATAAACATTTGTCTCAACTTATCAATTATTTTCATGATAATTAAGGGTGCAATTTCCCTGATTATAACTTCTCATTCAGACTATTGATGAAAGCATTTTGTAATATTGAAAGTGGGTTATCTAATGTATTGTAACATTTCCCAAGTTTGCTGGTTCAAATCAACCACAAACTGTATCTACCATGAAATTTGTAATGAAACTTTTACTAGGTGAGGTATGCTTCTTGCGAACAATGATAGATATGATTGAAGGACAATTCTCACCTCATGTCGTGCTTCTCCAAATACATAGCTACAAATTAATCATAATCATGATCTGAATTTCTACTATAGCACATTACATCTAAAAAATCTCAATGCGCTTCACAGACCATTTAAAGGGGAAAAAATGGAAAAAAAGAGACAGTTAAAAGTATACAAACTCTGATAAAAACAATACTTGATTAAAAACTGATTGGAAAAAAGACAGTTAAACATATACAAACACTGGTCAACAGTAATTCTGTATTCAAAAACTCACGATACACATTAATAAAAGGAGAAATTTTTATAGCTGGCTTCAAATAACTTTTAATCATTTTTAACAAATTAAATGAAGTAATTATAAAAATTTGTAAAGGACAAGGTGACATTTCAATTAAAAGTGAGTATCGGAAATGAAGCTGAAAACATGAAAAAAAGGCTAAAAAATTCTAAGTTTTACAAAATGGATAGTGTAAAAATACAGTAATAGTATACACACAGCATACTGAGTTTTAGAACTGAAGTACTAAAACACACATTTCTGATACAATGTATTATATCACCCTTAATGATTCCTCACTGAACAAGAAAAATTTATTACTGCCAATACACAAGAAGTTGCCAAGGACAAGTGGCTGTGTCCACTGAGTGGGAAGAAATTCCGCGGACCAGAGTTTGTGAGGAAACACATAATAAACAAACATGGTGATAAACTAGAGGATGTGAAGAAAGAGGTAAGTTATCAAAGAGAAGATGTAATACAACCCTTAACACTGAAGTAAAGCACTTTTTGTATTTGTAAGGTAGGTAAGTTATCAAAGAGAAGATGTAATACAACCCGTAACACTGAAGTAAAGCACTTTTTGTATTTGTAACACTTATAGCATTCATATCAAGTGCAAAAAGTATACCCGTTCAATAGATGTGGATTACACAGCTATTTCTTTTTAAAGAGGGTCAGACTTTTGATGTGGTATTACTTTTGTGCTCAAGATCTCAAGGTGTCTTTCTTCAACTAGAATCAGACTTTTGAAGTAGTATTACCATACTTTGTTTGGTAGGTGTCTTTCTTCAACACTTACTTAGCTGATCCTAAGCGTCCTCAGCTGCCAGAACCCCCAACTCCTAAAACCCCCTCACAACAGTCGGGAGGTGGTGGCCGTGAAGGATACAATACGGGCCAACATGTGGGTTACCAAGGACCACCACAACAAGGCAGTATGGGATATAGTCAACCAAGACAACCTGTAGGCTATGGAGGAACAGGTAACCCTAGTTCAATTACAAACTTTTGAATCGTTAAAAAAGCGTAAATTCTTTTTGATCTTGTCTACAGATTTTGATTATGCTCACCTCTCAATTTGTTAATCAGTTATAAAGTTTCAAGTGAAAGTTTCTACTCGCAGTCAAAAAAGTGTTGGGCAGCAACTCGCACATTTTTGCTGACATCTTGTTAGCATTGTCAGGGGTGTTATTATAAAGTTGTTTGTGTATCTAGAAATATCAGGTTGCAAATGTGGTTTCCATCAATCTTTATTGTGTATATATTTTTATATATCAAATTTGTATGTGAAGACAATGTTTTAATTTCTGCTTATGGAAACACTCTTTTAAAAAAAAAAATTAAAACAGTAAATGTGCTATAAACTCAAAGGAATTGTACCAGCAAAGAACAATGTCATAACCCTCACCAGTGTCCCCTAAGTCAACTTGATATGCCACTGACGCAAAACAATTTTTTTGACACTCCAAAATTTGCAGTTCCTCTGATGTGAGGAAACCAATAACACAGAGACCATATGGAAAACAACAGAAAAAATAAGTACTTGAACTAGACTCTCATACATGAAAAAAAAAATATATATATATAAAATAAAATAAAAAATCTACCTACCCCACCTATTCTAAAACTGAACATAATCGGAACTATGCAATATTTTTTGTTAGGCCTTACTATGGGGTCACTCACAAGAAAACCCTACTTTTTCTTATTTTGACCCACAACAGAAAATGTCTTTTAATCAGAGAGCACACTGGTCCACACAGTGTGTACTTACAACTATCCTCATAGTTTAGTTCAGAAAGTATGAAAGACGTGTTTATGATATGTTTTAATATATTTTGATAGGTGGATTTGGAACTCCCAACTATGGTAATCGTAATACATATGATCAGTATACCAGAGGTGCCCAAACCTTCCCACCAAAGCCAAGAGCAAGGTAAGTCAATCAGCAAATGTACATACATAGACAATTATCTAAATTATTAACTATTATTATGTGGTCAGATTCTTATTATGTAAATATCTGTAGTTTCTGAGTGTAAAAGGAGCTTGAATTTCTGATTTTTGGCATCTAATTCTAAGCTCTTATTTATTGATTGTTTTGAGGAGAGTGGAACCAAATTTTTCCACAAAAGTATAAATTATAACATTGTCTAGTGACAAATTTGAATTCACGCACTCAAAGCATACAAAGCAATGACATCAGTGACTTTAGAATGTTGAATATGAAATTGTAAGCTCAATTTCATGATGTAGTTTTAGACATACTGTACTTGGTAATGTAATGGAAATCAATGACTCTAGGAGTCAAGTTTCTACATCTTTCAACAGAGGAGGCCCAAGGAGTGACCCTAGGGAAATAGTACAGTATAGAGATCTGGATGCCCCAGAAGATATGGATTACTTCTAAGAAAAGAAGACAAAACAGTCCCAAGATGATACCGACATCGTGTATGCTTACAAGACTAGTTTAATGGATATTACGTTGTACTTGTACTTATGTGGATTGAAGTGATTCCATGGTTGTTTCCAACTAGCAATGCGATTGTTCTATATGGGGGTTCAAGTGATTCCATGGATGTTTCCAACAATGCAATATCTGTATATGTGAATTGAAGTGATTCTATGGATGTTTCCAGCAATGCCATTGCTCTAAATCTTTGGTCGAACTTGCTGTATCAACGTGTCTTCATCTTTAGAAAGGAAAAGTGGTTGGCAAGAAATGTTTCAAGTCAGCTGTCATTCAGCTGTCATGCTAATAAACTTGAAAATTAAATTTTTACCAAAGAGAAATCATGAATTCAAGTGAAATGATACATTTAAGGATGAATCCTATATTTTAAGTAACTGGAAGTAATTAAAAATGTGTAGCCAGAAAAATATCTATCACAACTGAAGATTAAATGCCAATACATATAACGAATTGTTTGTGACAAAAACCTATCAAGACTGATCTGCAGTTTTGAGCAGTTGGTGCTGGTAGCCCAGCTTACTCTCTGAAAACCATGTGTTATGTATAATTCATAATCAGAATATGTTTTTAAACTAAAATGGATTTGTAGTAGAGAACCATGAAGTGTTGTTAAGGAATACAAATACATTCTGAGACATTACAATTGTGTCAAAGTATCATTCTATATCTAGCAAAGGAAATATAGTTCATCCAACTCAGATGACAGAACTTAACAGTACGGGCTAGTTGAAAGGTTGTTTGGTCTTCAGTTCAATCTAACTAATGAATTCAGTGTATTGTTCTCCCTAGCCAAGGTAACATGGGTGAAAGCCCTCATGTTATTGTCAGCATCCTATTGCTGAAATGAGTATCATACTGCAAACCACTATCAATAATTATATGGTCTCCAAACAACCACCAAATCCCAGATGTTCCTGATTCGTTCTTTTCAAACAACAACTGAAGACAGTGTTACTGGTCACAAGTTGCTTTAGCCCTTTTGTTGGGAAAAACACTGCATTGGAATATCACTTCATCTGTCCCAAAAGAGTGAACTTGACTGCAAAGACTAGCTTTGATAAGAGACGTCAAGTTTAGCAGGTTGTATGTGAGTATAGTATGGTAGCAGTTCTACTTCAATGTATTTTGTAGAAATTAAAAATAGCAGGTAAGAGTTTCTTTTGTACCCTTAAAGTTGCTAACTTTTTATGGTTGTTAGCTTATGTGGTTAGGACAATGAATGTGTTGGGAATAATGGGTGGGTGGGTGGGGGGGGGGGTGGGGGTGGTATAAAAGGAACTCTTTTCAAATAGCATTTATCAAGATGTACTCTAATAAGGATTACCATGTCCAGTCTCTAACTTTGCAATATGTCGTAAGAAATTTTCTGCTGCAATGGGGTCATACCTGTTTGTTGTTTTAGAATAAAGTATTTTGTTCTTTTAATATAACGAGTTGTGTCATGGTTTGTGATTACTTCCATTGAAGATGAATGCTAATTAAGAAAGTTAAACCGAAATCTTTGTGATTAACGATTTTATTTCATAATTTAAAACATATAGAAAAGGGTATGCCATTCCAGGAAATAAGACATTTTGCTGAAGTTTGGGTTCTGAAGACTCAAATCGTGGTTTTACATCACCCACCATTCTCACAAACCAGAACTGTTATTTCTTCCACGACACTGCAAAAAAAGGGCTACTGATCCGACTAATGGTAATTCACAGATTAGTCGGATAAGTAGATGTTTACACTCGCAGCATAATGCGTTAATTTGGGCAAATAGTGAGTTTGTTATAGCAAGCTACTAATTAATGCAAAGCTGATAAACTCAGATAAGACATTGATATCAGGTAGGAAATAGACAAAAACAGTGAAAGGAAACAGTACTTTATTTGAAATATACAGAAAATAATATTAGAAATCCGGAAAATCGCGAGTACAAAATTGATAATTTATCCTTCAACCTGTGATATACCTAGTATAGAATAAAGTTTGGGAAATTGAATTCCAGGTACTCTTCGATTCTCAGTTTATAGTTGAAGGCGACTTTGTAAGACGTCTGCATAATTAACATATGGAATCGACTACCAACATCTATCATGCTCATCGTTATAAATAGCTGACGAGTGACATCATGTGTATTTAAAGAGTGTGACGTCATTCTGTGTGGCAATTTAGATCCTTATCACAAGGCACCATGTAAAACAATCTTCAGTATGCTAATCTAATCCGGAAGATACTGTACACAGTCACTGTTTACATACATACATGACAAGAAAATGCGCATGTCTATTGCTCGTACATTTGCATATAAAAATAAAACACGTGTGACTAGGCTGTAGCATTTTCATCTATCTCTGTAGCTGTTCCAACGTTACAAAAATACAGGAGTCGAGAATTTTACAGAAGTGTCTAGCAGCAGAGATGTTTGCCCAATTAAGACCATCTGAAATTCAGTATCTCCAAAACTCAATCGATGCTTTCTTCTCCGATGGTCGTCACATCCTTGGAACTTTCAACGACCTACTGTACAAAGACATTACGCCCAATGACATTCGTTGTATTGCCGTGGTGTTCTGGCAAAACGAATGGTACGTCTACAACGGCCATCGAAGACTTTACTTGTACAAACGTCTTGAGAAGCAAGGCGTTATTGACGAGATTAGTGTGTGGGTCGTGCAACCACGCAACATCAAGTGGAATGAGGTACACCAGAAGAATACTTCCATGAATGGCGGGAGATCTGTAACCATTCGATGTGATGACCAGTTCCATGGCAAGCTTGGTCACATAATCAAACAGTGGAAAGATTCTCAAATAGGTACGTATCTTAAACACATGAAATGTTTCCACCATGTATCTAATTAAAGTTTCGTTCTCGATGGTATGCCCGTGTGAATAGCTGAATCAGCCCATATATGCGGATCAACTCTTCCTTAGACGACCAGACATACTAGTCTTATATTTTGTAATGCACAAAGCTATACAGGCAAATGATACTCATGAACGCATGATATATTTGTTAAAAGAGAAGATGATTTCATCAACCTTGTTGTATTGCATAAGTTGTGAATACATTGTTGGCTCCTAAGTCTCATCATGGAAGTAGTTCTACTTCCATGGTCTCATATATGCCACAGATCGGGTTTGATCCCCCTGTAAATACTGAAGGAAGGCTCCTTTACTATTATATTTTGGAATGCACAAAATGACAAGCATCTGAAGTTCACGAAAGCGTTTATTTATAATGTCTAAAAAGAGAAAGAAAAAAGAAAGATCAAGCTTGCATGCATTTATGAATATAAGACATTGTTGGCTAGTAAAGTCAATGGCCAACCCGAATGTTAAAATAGGTGAAAAGGAAACAAGCATGAAAGGCATGTAAACATCGATTACGTCATCTGGACGTGTTTATCGCGATACAGTGCTCTACATACAGTCCGTGGTCCTTTCCGTAGAGACGATGTTAGAATCGAGTACCGTACTCCGTCTGCAAGCTGGGCCATGTTCTACACAATGTAAGCCTACAAAACCACCCGACAATTACGTCAGACGATATTTCTTGCAAACTACAGAAAGTGGGTCATGAAGAGCCATGTTCGCGCCAAAATCCTTATAAGGAAAATTGTTCTATAGTTGATGTGATGACCAGTTTGATATTTGATACGAATGTTGAAAATTAGAAAAACAAGCTGACATGATTCAACTGATTCCACCAGGCCAAAGATAACAACAAACTTCCTAAGACAGGGAGCGCCGGTACGACTTACCCCGTCTACAAGCACGACTCGAAGCGTAAAAACTTTGACTATTTGTCTTTGCCGATATTCCCCAAAAATCATTTGTCAAAATGTTTCACAGATAGTCTGAAAGATGCAGTCGTTGGTCCTTATTTTATGTATACACACAAGCGGAAACAAGGACGTTGGCATGCAGACTAGTCTACCTGTACATAGTGGTTGTAGCTAATCAGCGTGGTGTAGATAGATAGCGGTTATATATAGAATAGAATAGAATAGAATAGAATAGAATAGAATAGAATAGAATATTATTGCATCCGTTAAGAAAACTACAGTTCTGCGTTGCATTTTCTGCAATAAACGTTTGGTGCTAAACAAACTAGTAAATAATATATAAACTAGAGTAATAATAGTTAAGGTTTATACGAGAAAGTATAAACGTTAGGTCAGACAAAAATAATGTATTTGTTTTAACTATGTAGAATATTGGTGTCTTTTTTCTTGCAATTGATAAGTGCTGATATATAAGATATATATGTTCGAATATCAAGAAACCTGTTTTGGATATCAAATCGGTGTTATGCATATAGCCGTGATAATTTTTTACTCAGATTGTGAATGGTCTTTTTTTCAGAGTCTGACACGAGTGGATCCCAGTATGGCTCCGAGTGTGGATGCCGCTTCTGCCCATGTGGCTGGGATGTGTATCCTGACACGGAGTCGGATTCAGATTCAGATTCGTACTTATCAGACTACTACTAGGATTACATTCAGAAAATTTGGTGAGCTTTGAACCTTTGATGTTTCTGGTGTTTGTAATTATAACACATGTTCGGCGTCAGGACAACGAGGATACAGAAAAAAACAGTCCAGTCTACAAACTTTCAATACATATATATGCCATATTGTTTTGTTTTCTGAGTTTTGAGCAATAAATAGTTCGGTTTGAAATGAGAGTTTCAGCGTTTATCTTTGTGTCCTCGAAAATGTTATAGAATTGCCGTCACCATCTATCTTTGCGTGGGGTGTAACGTTGGTGTATATACATTTGTACATTTAATATATGTATCTAGTTATGTTATGTAGGGAGATAGATAATTTCGAATGATACTCAAATTATCATTACACAAACTGGGTGTATACAATCCTTACCGTGGAAAAAATACACAAAATCTTGAAACTATTCATAATTATTATTTATTATTATTCTAGTGTAATGTTAATGTCGGGAAATCTGGTAGTATATTACAATAGCTCGATCGATTTGCTATCTCAGTGCTCTCGCGTACGGTTGGGGGCACACTTCTACTTCTGGACGAACTTTGAGGTAGGCTTAAAAGCTAGACTGGCACCAGTCCCTTGCAAGATATTTTTTTCTTGTTTTAGTCTCATACATCTTCAATATGCTTTGAGTTTGTAGTTTACTTTAGGTTATGTAACGAAAATGTAGCCCCTCACATTTTTCAGTAGCACAAATGAACACAGTAGGGCTATAGCCATCACTAAATGTCTGTGTGTACATACATACATACATACATACATACATACATACATACATACATACATACATGCGTGCATGCATATCTACCAACCTACCTAGCTACCTACCTACCTACCTCATACACACATACATTACATACGTAATACATTACATACGTACGTACGTATATACGTACATACATACATACATACATACATAAATACATACATACATACATACATACATACATACATACGTACATACATACATACATACATACATACATACACACACATACACACACACATACATACATACATACATACATACATACATACATACATACATACATACATACATACATACATACATACATACATACATATGTATGTATGTATGTATGTATTTAGAAATTGTTATTTAGAAATGTTCGGGTTTTGACCTAACATTTCTGTGTCTCACCGATTTTTCCTTTGAAAAAGAATATTTATTCGAAACGTCGGATTTAACAGCTATTTATACAGACTGATTTATAAGTTCCATATGCATTCTTTCTACATACATACATACATACATACATACATACATACATACATACATACATACATACATACATACATACATACATACATACATGTTTATGTATGTAATTATTTTGATCAGCATGATAGATATCCTTCACAGGATTTAGTGAACATGATGGTATCAATCTCACATCTAGACAAACGTCGAAACTTACGATACGTTGGAGCTTGTACCAACTTTAAATGAGCAAGTTACATTGTGAAATGGACGTGCAATTGACACCCTGTTACCAATACATATATACATTTTGTATATAAACAAACTTCACAGACTGTTCGACACGTCTTCCCGCGAACTTCGTAGCATATACATCCATGACCAGAGCTAATGATATTGACTCAATCGAGTAGTCTTTTCCCGATGCCAAAAACATTGTATTGCTAAATCAAGTGACCATATTGTGAAATAACAAAAGGTGCATGCATATACTAGCAACAAAAGTAGGTTGTCTCAAGCGTACTATATGAAAAGGGTCATTGGAAATACCCTATTTAAATTCTGAAGTAAAATAAGGGAAAACAATTGTACAAACCCAACACGCACGCGCAAATCCGATATTTATAGCGGTGATGTCGTTTCACAACGTTTCGGTAATTGGTACACCTTCTGTTCAGCGTTTACTAGTAACTGTAGTTCACGAGAAAACACGTTGAACAAAAGGTACTACATATACGACTTTCAAGTAAACACACCGTTCAATCTGTACCATTTGAAGACCCTGTATATTCTTGAACTCACGACGCCGAGATGGGTGAGATCGAATTGCGTCCTTCTGAAATACGATTTCTGCATAATTCCATCGCCAATCACTTCCGTAACGGAACTGATATTTTAGTCACTTTTGAGGATTTACTGTACCAGAATATTACGCCTGACGATATTCCTATCATTCGAGTATTTCGACGCAATAGAAAATGGTACATCTATCAAGGACACAGGAGACTGTATATCTACAAACGTCTACAAAAACAATGCGTCATAAACGCGGTAACCGTGAAAGAAGTCAAGGGACGGAAGATAGATTGGGACAAAGTCCGTAGAAAGGACACATCAGAAAACGACGGCAAGTCTGTAACAATTCGCGGTGATGACAAATTTCACGGCAGGCTTGGTCAAATCGTTCAGAATTGGATAAATACAAATTCAGGTAGGGGAAAACGATAAGTGTTCGTTCTTAATCTAACGTGGCCAATAACATGCATGGGGTTTTAGCCCATCTTACTTTTGTGGGACGACGACTTTCTTGAAATTTAGAACAGAATGTATATGAATAGACAATTGAACTGTAGGCCGATGGTGTGTAGTGCGGATCGGTGACGTGACGTGACGTGACGTGACGTGGTATAGTGCAAGGCAGTACAGTTTCATGTACACGGTACCACAGACTAATAAGTCTAGTTTCTATTAGCCGAAAACCTTCATACTTCGGGAGTATCATACACTCGCGCTATTTATTCTTTCACATGGTCTTATTATTTTTTTAAACCGTTCACAATGTCCTCTGTATGACTGGGACAGAGACGAATCATGCCTTTTCTATAATCAGAGTTACAGTAAAGCAAAAAACCCCTTACCCCGAACTCATCTCCAAAATGCAGCATTACTATGTCTTTTAAGCCTTGATTTGGTCACTGACGTCATTCCTTTAACATGTCAGCTGTAAATTCTAGGACATAACCTTTCTTTCAATTCATATATATGCCATTTCTGTTCCAGATTCAGATGAATGCAGTTCTGATTCTGATCGCGACTATGAATATGACACAGAATCCGAATACGAATATGAATCAGGTAGTGATTCAGATGTTGATGACCTTGTCGATCGCTTTGGCAATTGGAGATGGTAGTGCGCCACCAGGAAAATACTGGGTGTGATTTTGGAACAACTAAACGATGAAACTATATTCACAATGGATATTGTATATCAGGCGACCATTCCCTATTGAAAAATAACATTATGGGTTGCAGGGGGACCATTATTTTTTTAAACAGAATATCTCAGACAGAATAACTATATTCTAAACGTTTAGATTATTTAAAATTTATAAAATGATAAGGCAAGTATTAGTCCGACGGTTTTAAAGTTTTAGTGTGGGAAGGTTAGAAGTGACAGTCATTGTGAATGAATATGGAAGCGCTAGCGCTATTGCAAAAATACTTTTCTGTACAAAATTAAAAGAAAGGAAGAAAAGATAGATAGTCAGTGAAGTAGAGCATATGATGAACAAATTGAAGGGACCGCAGCTCGCCATGTATAGAAAGAAGGCGAGGTGCTTCTTTTCTTGTTAGTGTGTGTGTGTGTGTGTGTGTGTGTGTGTGTGTGTGTGTGTGTGTGTGTGTGTGTGTGTTGAGTTGCTTACAAGGTGCATGTATTTCAATCGCTGTCGATGGTATTACTGTTCTTGCTGTCCTTTCGTATGCTAGCTGTCTGATGAATCAGAATGAATAAATATCTGTATCAGTATGATTAGCTGTCATTTGAACATCACCACAGATCAACCAGTCATAAAAGTTTATTGGAATGATTGCCGCAGCATGCATTCATTAACATATTCTTACCCGGGTTCAGTGCCCCATCGTCATATAAAACCACAGCCTCTTTTAGGGTACCGTGTAAGTCTTTTTTTTTCCCGATATGTCATTGAAGATCTCGAAGAAAAAAGTATGGTTTGCGAGAATGCAGTGGACCTGGTTAACGTATTTCAATTCATATACAAACTT